>NC_059354.1:48245000-48497500 GCF_019703515.2 Myxocyprinus asiaticus
AAACCTCACTATTGAACCAAGAACCTAAATAAATCTCTGAAAGTCACAAGTACTGAGAGCAATTAAGGAGATGTTACACAAATAAGAGATGGTGCAGAAATCGAAAAAAGAGATTGGTTTGGCTGCCAGCCAGACGGGCTGTTGTGGAGACAGACAGACTACCCACAAACCATCAGCCCTCTGAGGACCACACTAGACACACAGAGATACAGTGTGTGTGTGTGTGTGGGGGGCAGGTTTAAGTGGTTTATGAGGACTTTATTTTTAGGTTACAAACTGGTAATTACAAGGGTATTATGCTATAAATGTGGTTTGTGAGGATATTTCTAGTGTCCCCATAATTCAAATCACTTAACAAAACATACTAAACAATGTTTTTTGAAAAATGTAAAAATGCATTAAGTTTTTTGTGAGGGTTAGGTTTAGGGGTAGGGTTAGGGTTAGGGTTAGGGTTAGGGTTAGGGGATTGAATCTATAGTTTGTACAGTATAAAAATCATTATGTCTATGGAGAGTCCTCATAATGATAGCTGCACCAACATGTGTGTGTGTGTGTGTGTGTGTGTGTGTGTGTGTGTGTGCTGATTAAAACAACTTGTGCTACCACAAGTAAAAAAATCATTTGACCACTGAGGTTTTACTTGGTCAAAGCAGGCTATAGTTTAATAAACATTTCATATAAACACATTAATGTCTTCCGTGAATGGAAACAGGTGCAACAAAAGTCAGGTTGATGTTAAAATATCGGATCTGTGCATTAGACCTTGCAGTGTAAATTAAACCTAATATACCTGCTGCTGTCTATTATGTTGTTACGATTAATAATCAAACAACAAATAAAATAAAATAAAATAAAATAAAATAAAATAAAATAAAAAGAAAACAACTCACTGCTCAATACTTTGTAAACCTTGCCTTGTACTACTTGTCATTTATAATTATGTATACCTTTAGTCATCAAATAAATAAACATTTAAAATCCTCTTTAAAATGAAGACTAAGTGTCTTTGGCTCATGTGTAAATACAAATATACCATAAATATATAACATATGATAATTATTGTAATTAATAGTAGCATATGGTAGTATATATAATAGCAGTAACATATAATAAAAATAATAACAATAAGTACACACACATACACTCACACACACACACACACACACACACACACACATGTTAGTGCAGCTATCATTATGAGGACTCTCCGTAGACATAATGATTTTTATACTGTACAAACTATAGATTCTATCTCCTAACCCTACCCCTACCCCTAAACCTAACCCTCACAAAAAACTTTCTGCATTTTTACATTTTCAATAAAACATTGTTTAGTATGTTTTTTAAGTGATTTGAATTATGGGGACACTAGAAATGTCCTCATAAACCACATTTATAGCATAATACCCTTGTAATTACCAGTTTGTAACCTAAAAAATAAAGTCCTCATAAACCACTTAAACCTGCCCACACAAACAAACACACACACACACACACACACACACACACACACACACACACACACAATATTATATATATTAATTAACTTTATCTCGTAGTTAAAGGCTAGATTTGGATTTTAAACATGCACTAGTGTAAAGGAATACCAATGTTTTATTATGCCTTAGAAATAATATTATTGTTTTGTTTTGAAAAGTATATCTAAATTAAATATATATATATAACATTTTTTAAATGTTTTTGCTATGTTTATAGTGTAACACATTTTGCATAATATAATAACCTATTACATTATGTAAACAAACATTACAGTATTCACTCACAATTTTAAGTTTAGAAAAAAAGATTGCATTTTGAACATTTATTACATTACTTTATTATTATTATGACTATTTACCTGAGGAAAAAAAAAAACAAAAAAACAAAAAAACAAAAAAACATGAAGCATGTTAATTGACAAAGATCATGCCATAGTACCTTCACAGTGTTCATAGAACCACTGATCTAAACTACACTCACATCTCAATAGAATGTCAGAATGATTTCATTGTTGAATGTGACACTCTTTCTGGCCTGTTTACTTTGGCAGGGCATTTTCCTGGTCATGCAGTGGAGGCTTCATGATCTCAGGGGCTTTTGAAGCTCAAAGTCAATTTGCATTAAGAAAAAGCAGGCAGGGATGATGCAGGGCGGTTACCATGGTTACGTGTGTGATGGCGGGGGCCAGGTCAGGCACAGATGAGGGTGAGGTAATAAGCCTATTGAACACACACACACACACACACGCACACACACACACATACACACACACACACACACACACACACACACACACAGGGGTTTAATAACACACCACTTAAGAGAGCACTAACCAGTTAAAAACTTCAGCCTTAAACTAAAGAAATCAGAAACATTAATAATACGGGACAGTTGGCAACCCTTACTGCTGTGTGCGGTATGATTAGCTAACCAAACTCAGGACAGAGATTGGTAATTTGCTCGTTAAATCCATTTATTCTAATCCTAATTTCACAGCATCAGGATGGTAAAAAAAATGTTTTAACCACGCTAACGAGCCCAAATCAGTACAGATTCAGCAATGAGAACTGTTTAAAGTGCTTAAAGATAAAAAGCAAAGATAGCTTTAAATTCAATTTAAATATAATTTTTTTAAAAACACATGTGCTTCATGTTTACAATGATTTTTAGAAATGTTAGGAATATTGAGAGGTGTTGTTGTTAAAAGCTGTCATAAATTAATATCCAAATAATATTACACTTCTATAGTAAAATAATTGTACACTTTTGCATTGTAGTTGTAATTGTAATTTTGTATCTCTAAAACAATTTGCCACTATTCTGAAAAGATTTGGGGCTACAGCCCCTTCAGCCCAGGTCTAAAAATACACACAAATTTCTTAATTCATACTGGATAATCATGAGACTTGAGTGCATTTGACCTAATTGTGTTGTACACAATCATCACAGCTAATCCTGTGTGCTGATAATCCAGAGAGATGATTCCATTCATGTGAAAGTGGATTCCATTCATTCATATGTAAATTCCATTCATTTGCAACAATCATTTTAAAAGGATCATGTTAATACAAACTAATTTAAACAATATATGAACTTTTATATTAATTCCTATCAAAAGCCTTGTATATGTTGTATTTGTAGTACTAAGTGGCACTATATTGACTAGAAAAGGAAAGTTTGACCTAGAATCATAGAATGAACATAACTATACATATTTGCAAACTGACTTTGACATACAACGTTCTACGTTTCACTGCCGTTTCCTGGTGAAATGAACACGAGAGGTGTGACAACAACTGTGCATTTTATTCACTTTCACACAAATAACAACTACAATGGCTGTTTATGACTTTATAAACACATATTTTTCACTCTTTTACTCACACTGCTATGTTATGTTATCAAAACACTTTTACTCTAATGCATGATTAAAAAAAAAAACGATATATTTTTAAGGGATAGTTCACCCAAAAAGGAAAATTTTCTCATCATTCACTCACCCTCATTCTATCCCAGATGTCTAAGACTTTCTTTCTCAGCAGAATACAAACAAAGATTTTAGGAAAAAAATATCTCAGCTCTGTAGGTCCATACAACGCAAGTGAATGGCGATCAGACCTTTGTAGCTCCAAAAATCACATAAAGGAAACAGAAGTAATCCACACATCTCCAGTGGTTAAATCCATATCTTCAGAAGCAATATAATTCTGTAGGTGTAGGGTGAGAAACAGAACAATATTGAAGTCCTTTTTTACACTAAATCTCCACTTTAACTTTCACTTTCAGATGTGAAAGTGAAACTAAACAGGCACCACATGTGACTTTCAGATTTTAGAGTAAAAAGGGCTTAAATATTGTTGTTTCTCACCCACACCCCTTATATTGCTTCTGAAGACATGGACATGAAATATGAAATAATGTGGTCACGTCAGAAAATATGCTTTTCATGTCACATTTGCTTTTAGGACACTATCGGCTAGATTTAAGCATTGGTAAAGGGTAAGGATGTTTGTTTTGTGCACCTCTTATTTGCATTTAGGACACTATTGGTTAGGTTAAGGTTACAGTTTTAGGTTAGGAGGCACGTTTTACTCATTACAGTAAAACCTCCATCTAATATTCACCTTAAAAACCTCATCTGATTTGTGACACCATTTCACTTGCTTTTGGCGCCCCCCACTGGATATTTCAGCGGGAAACTGCAGCCGTTTTGCAAAAGTGTTGCCACAGTCAGGTAATGTTCATGAGATCAGTCTAGTCTGTCAGGATGAACTTAATACTAGATAGACAAAGCCTTACCTAAAGGTTTAAAGAAGTTTTAAAAGCTTGACGTTTAATTGGAATTAATACAGGCCAGACAGACAGTGATATTAGCGGTTGCTACGTTTTTCTGGATGGTGGTCATTACAGTAAATTGGTTTGTTCAGACAGTTCATGTAAAAATTATTCACCGTACAGCCACATAGCTTCCATGTAGTTAACTTTTTCTAAGTACATTTTAGTGTAGTCGCTTGACTATAGTTTATTTTAAATTATGAGTTGCTTGCAGCTTAAAAACACTTTCAAAGTTTCGCCAGCATTGTTGGAATGCTTTGTGATTAAACACGCAGCATGCAGTACTTGTCAAGCGCATTTGTGACACAATCATAATCTGGAAACTCAAGCATGTTATCAGTGGTGGTGTGAAGTGCTAACAAATGTTTTCACTCTAGGGGACGAGTTCCCCAGGAGGGCGATGCTAAAAGTGCCCCATCCATGCCCTTTCACCAGACTGTTCACAAGTCTCTTACATTCAGTCCAAAGTCAAGGCTCTAGTCTTTGAAGTGGAGTCCAAGTCAAATAAAAAAGTTTAAATAAAAATCAAAAAGCATGCACATTGCACACACATATTCAGTCTACTATTATTTTAAAGTACGTTGGATTGATACTTTTCAGAATTTGGCACTATAAGAGTGTTACATTTTCTTCAGATCAGGTGAGCTTTTTAAACGCTAACCCTAAACCTTAAACCCAGGTTTAGCAAATGTGCTTTTTCAGTTTTAAGATGCACAACAACATTGCTTTTTGTGGTGCTTCTTTGACACTTTCTGCTCATGCGTTGACTCACAAGCTCTTCGGGACTCGTACACCAGTCCTTTGCATCGCAAGTGCTATGCTCAATCAGTTGAGCTACCTTGCAATTTGACCGCATTGGAACAAGCTTCTAAATGTAGTTGGTTATTTAATTTCATGCAAACGTTAAAATGTATCGCCTTACAAGTCATGCACTATAGTAAAAGTGTTTAGATGTCATAAGATAGCATTGTGTGAGGAACAGGGTGAAAATTAAGTGTTTATGAACTGATAATGTGCTGTTTTACTTGTGATTTGTATGAAAGTGAATAAAAGTCATTGTTGTCGTAGCGCATCTAGTGTTTATTTCACCAGGAAAGTGAAAACTGCCTGGTCAATGCATACAACAAAGCCACTTAAAATAATTTTGCAAAATGTAGGTGTAGTAACGTGATTCTATAACACCAGTTTGAAGTCAACATACATTTTAGGTGTCGGGAGCGTGTCTGTGATGCCATAAATCTTATCCTGCCTCTGGCAGAATGCTGACCAATCAGCCTAAACCAGCCTGGACTAGCATGGGAATTCATGCTGGTCTAAGCTGGTCTTTTCAGCAGGGTCTGGTTTCCATCTCTGCCTTTCACCATACCCAGATAACCTCATC
This sequence comes from Myxocyprinus asiaticus, assembly GCF_019703515.2. NCBI lineage: Eukaryota > Metazoa > Chordata > Actinopteri > Cypriniformes > Catostomidae > Myxocyprinus > Myxocyprinus asiaticus. The sequence continues at coordinate 48,250,717 of NC_059354.1, forward strand.
AGAGTGATTGGACTCTCACTGGGAATCACAGATTGTTAAACTAGTCAGGGACACGATATACAAAGGGAAATTGTGAAGGAGGAAAAGACGGCACCGAGGAGAGAGCGATAAAGAGCAAGAAAAAGTTTACGACAAGCTGTGACACCATCTGAACCTGCCAGCCGTCAAGAGAGAGAGAGAGACAGCGAGCGGGAGAAGGAAGTGTTTTTATGACCATGTGGCGGCACTATCAACGTGTGACAGACGGGATATGTCTGTGCTTTAGCAAGTGTATATTGTGGCCCCTTCCCACGGGACACACACTCTTCTTACTAAAGATAGAAGCTCTCGCATGGTGAGACACTTATCACCTCTCTAAATTAATGGAAAAAAAAGAGGAGCGAGAGAGAGAGACTTGTACTCATAACAAGCCGTTACTTTGTGTATATATTATGCCTGAAAAAGTTCCCAAATCCAACATGCTAAACAAATCTTAGTGAATATTCAATGCAATTTCAGAAACATTTTGTAACACCTTTTGTTTGTAATGTTACCATTGTTACAATGTTAACATTATGCACAAAGATCTTAAAGTGTTAGTTCACACACACACAAACACACACACAAACACACACACACACACACACACACACACACACACACAAAAAAAAACAAAAATCTGTCATTATTAACTCACCCTCATGTCGTTTCACGAAACGTGTAACTTTTTTCCTCCCCCCTATGGAACACAAAAGGAGAATCTCTGAAGAATATCTTGACAGCTCTTCTCCATATAATGAAATTTAACAAGGACTGGGGCTGTCAAACTTAAAATATGACACAAAAAACACCATACATCTTCATAAGAGTAGCCATAAAGATAGTAATTCATAAGGGTTTGGTTAATTTTGCATAAACTATTCCTTTTAGAAAGTTAACTTGGGGCACCTCCATGTCACAGGGGTTGATTTTTATTAAAACAAAAGATTTAACTCTCTATATAGACTTTATATAGATAGATATATACACTGGCGGCCAAAAGTTTGGAATAATGTACAGATTTGGCTCTTATGGAAATAAATTGGTACTTTTATTCACCAAAGTGGCATTCAGCTGATCACAATGTATAGTCAGGACATTAATAACGTGAAACATTACTATTACAATAAAAATAAAAATAAAAATGTTCAGAACTTCTTAAACTACTTCAAAACGTTCTCATAAAAAAATCCTCCACATGCAGCAATGACAGCTTTGCAGATCCTTGGCATTCTAGCTGTCAGTTTGTCCAAATACTCATGTGACATTTCACCCCACACTTCCTGTAGCACTTGCCATAGATGTGACTGTCTTGTCGGGCACTTCTCACGTACCTTACAGTCTAGCTGATCCCACAAAAGCTCAATGGGGTTAAGATCCATAACACTCTTTTCAAATTATCTGTTGTCCAATGTCTGTGTTTCTTTGTCCACTCTAACCTTTTCTTTTTGTTTTTCTGTTTCAAAAGTGGCTTTTTCTTTGCAATTCTTCCCATAAGGCCTGCACCCCTGAGTCTTCTCTTTACTGTTGTACATGAAACTGGTTATTCCTCAAAACAATAATTGACTGATGAGTTTCTAGAGAAAGCTGTTTCTTTTTTGCCATTTTTGACCTAATATTGACCTTAAGACATGCCAGTCTATTGCATACTGTGGCAACTCAAAAACAAACACAAAGACAATGTTAAGCTTAATTTAATGAACCAAATAGCTTTCAGCTGTGTTTGATATAATGGCAAGTGATTGTCTAGTATCAAATTAGCAATTTAGCATGATTACTCAAGGATAAGGTGTTGGAGTGATGGCTGCTGTCTAGATTTGATCAAAAATGACTTTTTTCAAATAGTGATGGTGCTGTTTTTTACATCAGTAATGTCCTGACTATACTTTGTGATCAGTTGAATGCCACTTTGGTGAATTAAAGTACCAATTTCCTTCTGAAACTTCAAAATCTGTACATTATTCCAAACTTTTGGCCACCAGTGTATGTATACTGTATATATAACTTTTAGCACTGTGGATTTTTAGAAAGTAAAGTTGTTTAAAAATGTTTTACACTCTCAGTAATTTATTATTTTTCTACTAACAAATACTTCTACAAATAAATAAATAAGTTACGTGACTGTATTTCTGAAAGTCATGAAAATTCCCACCTTTGTCTTGCTGATCATTTCATTGCTAACATTTTATTCACCCTAAATACCCAGCATTAAACAGTATTTTCACACTTTTTGAATAATTTGCAAAATTACAGCTTGATCGGAAATGAAGCCCAATAAAAAAAAAAGGTGATATTTACCTGGATTTTTCTGTTTTCTTCAAACATCACTTGTCTCGTATTTCAAGCATGCTCTTCATTAAAACTCTTGTCAACTTGGTTAACAAGTACACAAACTTTTGAAAAAATCTTTCCATAAAAGACATTTGAAAAGTACCAAATATAAATTATGAAGTGAGATTTAATGTATATATATATATACAGTATACTAATACAAAGTATAGTCAGGACATTACTGATGAAAAAAAACAGAACCATCACTACTTGAAAAAAGTCTTTTTTTTTTTTTTTTGTCATTAACAATTTTTATTGATTCCAAACTTAAATCAACACAAACAACACGTGAAAACACGGAATCAACTTTTATCAAAATATGCCCCCCCACCCTCCTCCCTCCCATCACCCAACATATATCCCAGTGGTCAGACATTAAATAACAACAGACACACATATAAACAGGCAGTTCAAAGAAAATACTCGATGACATAAAAAGACTTAAAAAAATTAACCAACCAAAAAAGAAAAAAAGATTCCACATATTAATTAATTACATAAATTCCATCCTCTCCACTGCTCCTCCCCGTCAACCCTCCAGGAAGGCCAGATAAGTGCCCCACTTCCTGCCATAATCACCCAAACTGCCCAGCCGTCTATGTGACAACTCCTCAAAAGCTGCCACTCTGCCCAACTCGGTGCACCACTCATGAAATGAGGGCGCACCCGGCAACTTACATCCCCTAAGTATCACCTGCCTGCCAATCATCACGCAGGTAAGGACCCAGTTTTTTATATGTTTATTTATTATATTAATACCCACCCGAAAAAAGTCATTTTTGGTCAAATCTAGACAGGCCCCATTTCCAGCAGCCATCACTCCAACACCTTATCCTTGAGTAATCATGCTAAATTGCTAATTTGCTACTAGAAAATCACTTGCCATTATATCAAACACAGCTGAAAGCTATTTGGTTCATTAAATGAAGCTTAACATTGTCTTTGTGTTTGTTTTTGAGTTGCCACAGTATGCAATAGACTGGCATGTCTTAAGGTCAATATTAGGTCAAAAATGGCAAAAAAGTAACAGCTTTCTCTAGAAACTCATCAGTCAATCATTGTTTTGAGGAATGAAGGCTCAATGCTTGAAATCACCAAAAAACTGAAGATTTCATACAAAGGTGTACACTACAGTCTTCAAAGACAAAGGACAACTGGCTCTAACAAGGACAGAAAGAGATGTGGAAGGCCAGATGTACAACTAAACAAGAGGATAAGTACATCAGAGTCTCTAGTTTGAGAAATAGACGCCTCACATGTCCTCAGCTGACAGCTTCATTGAATTCTACCCGCTCAACACCAGTTTCATGTACAACAGTAAAGAGAAGACTCAGGGGTGCAGGCCTTATGGGAAGAATTGCAAAGAAAAAGCCACTTTTGAATCAGAAAAACAAAAAGAAAAGGTTAGAGTGGGCAAAGAAACAAAGACATTGGACAACAGATTATTGGAAAAGAGTGTTATGGATCTTAACCCCACTGAGCTTTTGTGGGATCAGCTAGACTGTAAGGTGCGTGAGAAGTGCCCGACAAGACAGCCACATCTATGGCAAGTGCTACAGGAAGTGTGGGGTGAAATGTCACCTGAGTATCTGAACAAACTGACAGCTAGAATGCCAAGGATCTGCAAAGCTCTCATTGCTGCACATGGAGGATTTCTTTTATGAGAACTTTTTGAATAGTTTAAGAAATAAAGTTTAATAGTTTATTTTTATTTTTATTGTAATAGTAATGTTTCAAATTTTTAATGTCCTGACTATACATTGTGATCAGTTGAATGCCACTTTGGTGAATAAAAGTACCAATTTCTTTCCATAAGAGCAAAATCTGTACATTATTCCAAACTTTTGGCCGCCAGTGTATATAAACTGTATGTTTGCATATACTGTGTATATATATATATATATATATATATATATATATATATATATATATATATATATATATATTTCAGGAGATATAGATAGTAGGTAGCTGAACTAAACATAAAATGACAGCACAGTTCACTTTTTTATTTTTATTTTTTATCCATCCTTTCTATTAATTCAGACCAGCTGTATTTCAGTGTGAATTAAGATGACGGGGTAGAAAAAGACAGACAGAGAGAAATAATAAAGACAGGGAAGAGAAAAATAGAGATACAGAGGGGAAACAAATCAGTGTGCTGTTTGCTATAGAAAAGGCTGATAGCATTGACCCTAATCATGATGGACAGTAGCAAAGGAGAGAGAGAAATGAAAGAGAGAGAGAGAGAGAGAGAGAGACATTAGATGGGAAGGGTATCAGAGGCAGTGTGGGATAGATGGGCTCCCTGGATCAGCTGCTCCTCTTTCCTGCTGCTCTTCAATTGCTCCTCATTCCCACAGATTAAGAGAAAATGAACGAGCCGTGGCAGCCTGTCACAGGAAAAAATATCGGCTTTTTAAAACAATCAAGAGCAATGTAGACTAGCATAGCTCTCTCTCTCTCTCTCTCTCTCTCTCTCTCTCTCTCTCTCTCTCTCTCTCTCTCTCTCTCTCTGGGAAAACACTGACTCTCTCTATCACAGTAGGGATGTAGAAGATAAAGGTCAGCTAGCTTGCATGCGCAAACTCTTTAGCCACAATGCTATGAATGTGGCTATGCATGCAGCTGCTGGGGTGTTGTTTGGGTGTTTGGGATGGTTGCTAGGTTGGGTGCTTGGTTGTATGTGAGTGGTGCTTTGCCCATGCAAAACTCCAGCTACAGTGTGTGGCGGAACGACCTGCCCCTCCCTCTCTTCATTGTTGTCCTGCCTCTGAAGGCCGTCCTTCAGCCAGGCTCATGACAGGAGTGGGCAGGAGAGAGAAGAGGCGCATAATTAATAAGCCTCATTTGGGCAGCGGGGGAATGAGGCACACCTGATGTGTGTTTAGCCTCGTTACCGCTGCCAAATAAACGTACAGCTCGCCTCTTCTTGGGAAGCCAGCTTCTATTCTCCATGTGTGTACACTGGCATCCTCACAGGCCCAGGATCAGAGCGGGGAGGGTTCGGCTGTGTTAGATGCGTCACCTGGCCCGCTCCTCGGACCCCTGGCGTGGATTTGATAAGGCGCCGGGGAGGACAGCATGCATTGCGGCCGACAGGATAGAGGCCGGGGTGCCTTCCCCTCACACCTGCCATGGGCCTGGGAAGATAGGCTGCCAAGGACAACGCCGCCCCACGTGTCATAGGCCCAGGAGGGGAGTGTGTGTGGCCGTCGGACCCCGCTCAAGCTTGGGCCATTCCATAGACACTTCCCTGACCTTCACGGAGCCCCGTTTGACCACGAGGATGCCAGATGCCCTTTTATTTTCAACACCATTCCCCCTGGACACTATTTCCCCCATTGTTGAAAATTTTTATGTTGATTAGTATTTTCAATAAACACCTCTCCGAGGCCTGACGCCACACCCACTGTGTCTGTCTCTTGCTCACCCCACCACAAATCCTGATGCATTGTGCCATGCTTTGTTCCTGGCAGGCTACTCAGCCTTACAGGCTCCATATGGTTAGGAATAGTGTGGGGTGGGATTAGAACATCTGCAGCCATCCAGGAACAAACTGAGGCACCTTTGTACAATGGGTGCCACAGATGCTTTGGTGTTGCAATGCACTTGCTATGGTGCTCTTGGTGGTTGCTAGAGTGTTGCTAAATGGTTGCTTACTGGCTAATGTCAAAAGAGCCCACCTCAAAGTCTTGAATATTATGGTCCCTAGATATGACAGCAAATATCCATGAGCAAAATATAAAAACTACTAATTTATTAATGTACAATTGCTGATTTAAAAAAAAAAAAATAAATAAACTTCCATGATAACAATAAGGATAGAAAATCATCTAGGGAATATTTAACTTTTGTGCTAGTCAAATACGGTTATACTTTTGGATCCAATAATATATTAAATATAACCAGTCAGATTACCAAAAACAGATCATCATGATTATTTCATTGTGCTAAAGGTATGGAAAATGCTGCAAGGTTTAAACATGAATATTTTGAAGGTTACAGTAAATATGTTCCATCTCTGCATCCCAGGCTAAATCTAGAGTTGTCCCCATTCTGTTTTAGTGTATCTGTTTTCAGCTGCACAGATCAATCAAGCTATCTATAGCCTCAAAGACAGAGGTTCTTAACTGGTTTTGCTTTGGACTCAGATTTTACATTGGACTTCAGGTCAAGACCCAACACAGATGGATAATAAAAATATCCTTAAAATCATACACTGAAAATGTATTAATATCACCATAAACTGCATAGCCCCAACAATATGCAAAATTAACATGACATAGGCTGATTAAGAAATTTTATGTCAACAAATGATAAGGGAAGGTCTGTCTTCTCCCTTTTAGAAGTCAATAAGCTTATTTATTTTGCTATCCTAACTATGTATGAATATGATTATATGATTAGTTGCATTTTGCATTGATTTTTGTTTTATTTGCAACCCTATCAGAACAGTGCCATAGCCAATTTTTGGGTTGCGACCCACCAGTTGAGAACCTTTGCTTTCTAAGACACACATTGGGCCTCACTTACACATTTCCACCTTTTTCCTGAACAAGAAAGTTTGTCTTCATTTTCTGGTCTCCAGTGTTTTCATTCACATTGGCAGATTATGTAATGTTTAGCATAGCAAATTTGTAAAAAAAAAAAAAATAAAAAAAATAAAATATATATATATATATATATATATGTGTGTGTATCCAAAGAGAGATTTATAAACACTCAGAATAGTGCATGAAGTGTTTGGGGAGTACTATGTCATGTTTCTCTACCAGAGCAACAACTTTCGAAATGATACTAATTTACTGTAAAACAGCTTTTTACACTAGAAAACCCTACTAGATTATCTTTCCCTCTCATCGAACTTTTCAGGGCAAGAACACTATAAGCCACTTTTATTTTTTTAAACAGCATGCAATGTTTCTGACACAATTTTAATAAATACCACAATTTCACTGACTTCTGGACAGTAATTTGATTAAATTTCAGCCGAGTGGTCAGATGCCAGTCCTCTTTTTAAGAGCTTCCGATTGCACTAGGCACAGATGAAACACAGTTTGCACTAAAATAGGGCCACATCAAACACCCTGCAGTGTTTGGAATGGTCAATTTCTTTTGCGGTTAGTGCCCATCCAGATGGGGAGTAGATCATAACAGGTTCTCTCTCACACTGTGCATTGTTTGAATTTCACACGCAGGATTAGTAACGTACCTTTCTGCCAACCTTACCTCACACCCCAGCAGATTCAACACGCCTGGACTTTGACAAGAGAGATCATCAACACGCAGTTCAATTCATTTAAACCTTGTCACATCAGTTAAATGCCTCTCTTCTTTACTGATGGCATATTATTTATAATTAATAATAATAAATGCGTATGACTGCATACATGCACAACCATATACAGGTTTGTGAGCATGCACACACATGCACAAAAAAAACTGTGCTCTTGGATTCAGTGTCTCAGAGTGATATTCTCACATTAGATATTAATTACAGCCTCTCAGATCTTTAGATACCACGCGGCTCTCACGAGACAGCTCAGCACAGAGATATAAGCTCTCAGCTCTCAAAAGAGAAACAGTCATGAGTGATCATGGCTCTGAAATACTTATGCAATTGCTATACTGTCTGAGATGTACACTGGCACCTCCAGAGTGGCTGCAGTGTGCTGGCGTTCATGATGATCCAGATCAGGTTTCTGCTTCACTGGAATCAACTCCTCCTTCTTTAAAGGAGCAGCGATTTTTTTCATGGAAAAGTATGCAAAAAATTGTTCTACTCCCTTAAAGATATTCCTGCAATAAGTGTCCTGAGATATCTCACCAGGATCTGTGACAGCTGTAGACTTTGTAAACAGCAAAACAAAAATGTGTCCACAGACAGCGGACATTGACGCTTTTCACCTGTCATTTTGCTCATTCGTTTTGCACTATTTTGCTCGTTCTCATAGTGTTGTATTTTAAGTGGATCAGTGAGGCTATGATTCATAATGTTTGTCATTTGAGGGCGCCATTGTGCCACTGTTGAATTTGACAGCCACAGGAACAAACAATGCTGCTCTTTTGCTTGGTTTTGGTCTCAAAATTATCTTTGGAGGGCGGGGTGGTTTTGGAATGAGGGGGCGTGGCTAATTTAACAGCTCAGTCTCGTGAAAGCTTCAGACCGCTAAAATTGCTAACAGCATCTTTAATATGTTCACAGTCAATGGGTGAATCTCACGAACACATGGCCAGATCACATTTAACTATAACACAATAGAAAAAAGTAAACAAATATACTTTGTAATTGTTTTGGAAATGGATTTGGTGAAATCTTATTAAAGTTGTGTTTTTTGTTTGTTTTTTGTTTGTTTGTTTGTTTGTTTGTTTGTTTGTTGGGGGGGGGGGGTTAAGTAACATATCACAAATACTTAAACTAAAAGTTTTAATTTGACACATTAGCTTCATGACAAATGTTTTGGTAGCACTTTATTTTACAGTACTATTCTACATTTACATCCTATAATTACAACCACTATAGTAATTACTAGAGACTAACTCTAAACCTAACCCCAACCCTAATATAACCCATATTAAGGAAAGTGAAATGTTATGTGAATTGTAACAGCTGAGGGGCACATTGTAACATGACCATTCTGTTAGCTTAAAATCCCCCTCTAACAACTATATCTGATCTAATTAAAAATAAATTGAAGATAAACTACAATATTATGTCAGTATAAGCCATTTATTAACTCTGCGCGCATTAAGGGGAATTATGTCAATTACATATCTGACTGCATGGACCTGCATATTTTTCTCTAATTGTTGCACATTCTAACGCAGTGTTACAATGTGCCACGTCAGCACAACTGGGATTTAAACCTGGCTTGCAGTGATGGCCCTACCTATTAAGCGACAAATGCGGCTGCACAGGGCCCCCGCGGCCACCAGGACACGCACAGCCCAGCTATGTGCACGCCAATAGTCAGAAAGAACCTGTCAAGTAAAAAAAAAAATATAACATACACTTTGAAGAAAAGATTTGGAGAGATAAGAAGCCTATGTAAATTTGAGTTTTCCAGCCTGAGGTTTCATGTAGCGACATTAGTTAGACAGTTGATTAGTTGCGTGGGGGTTCAAGTCCACCTTTGGCCAATTTCACTATTCTCCCCTTATCAATCCATATAAGCAAAGACATACAGTGGCTGTGCATGCCACCGAAAAGTCATCTATTTTTAATCAAAATGAACACAAAAGGTGTAAATAAAGTGTCTAAGGGGAGTGTATCACTGAAAGTATACGCGGTGTTCTCCTCATGATCAAGGGGCTCACTAAAGGTTGGGCAGTGCAGAGAAGGGGTGGATGGGCGCACGCATGCCTTTCCTGGTCTGGAACGCGTGGTTGGCGGCTTTTTCCAGCGGCTCGGCATCTCACAGGCCGGCGGAAAGTTAGGGTCATGGCGGCGACTCGGTTACCCGTTTGCTGGACCTGAAGAGACCACTCTCTCTAAAGTTGCGCTTGGCATTTAAACACAGCATTGATGAGGTACCATTACATGCCACATCAGGTGTGTTTCTTCCCATTGCCAGCGATGTAGTTAAGTTGTGTCACAATACTTATACTACATACACTGATGTCCTTAGATTATATACTGTTTTATTATATACCAGGCAGTGGTGGAGCTAGGGGGTGGCCAGGGGTGGCCGTGGCCTCCATGGACCGAAGCCTGGCCACCGCATTGGCAACCCCACTCGCAACTGCCGTTTTGGTCATTTTTCTTTTGTCTTGGGCACAATTTAGTTTTTTAGAGGTGGAACCGTCTCTGTACAACTGCAACACATGGGATACTTTACATGTGCGCACACCAAGGTCACCGCACCTCCCTGTTCTGGGTGTCACTGTCTCCACTCCCCTCTATTTTGTATAGCTATTGTTGCTGTTTTTAATTTTAAAACAAATGTAGGCCTACTTATCACACAGTAGATAATAAATAAACCTGTTTTAAATGAGTTTTGCAAAATAATTCTTTAAGAAAATTTAAGTAAAAAATACAAATTTAAAAATAGAGTACTGTATAATAATAATAATAATAATAATAATAAAATTATAATAAAATCCTATAAAAACCTTATAATTAGCAGACTGTATAAATGTCATATCAGTAACCTAATGTGTCAACTGTACTATCTTTTGCAGTACCAGTAGTGACCTGTCCATGGTCCTGAAATGGTCCTGAAGAACAGCCCTCCCCAACATTCCGGTTCGAAATGACTAACACAGCCCTATATTTTCTAAACCCTACATACTTAAACCTTGCCAGCATGATGCGAATTTACTGAATGGGCTTCTCCGCTGCTTTGCGGGCGTTTGCATTAATCCATACATGGCCTACTGATTTCAAGCTAATCTCAAACCCGGGCTGAATGCGGCTTTAACAGTGCTTAAAAAAGAAAGAGAGATGGACATAAAGAAAAAGCAGAATGGAGAGCTTGTCTTACTGAAACATCTGTCCCAGTATTTCAGTGAAGGCTGAAAACCCATCTGCTCCATTGAGAAAAAAAAAAAAAAAAAAAAAAAAACAAGTGGACGGACAGCATTGAAATGCAAACAGCAACTACAACAACAAAACCCTCTTGACGGCTGGACCCGCTGCTCTTTTCCCAAAACGTCCTGTCACATTTCGTCGGTCTGTTTGTCTTTTTGCTAAAAGTAGGCTGTGCTATTGTTAAACAGAAACATTAATATCGCACTAGTTACTTGAGGAAATACATTTGTTGAAATTAAAATTAACATAGCCCATGAAGAAAGGGACAATGACCCTAAAATGCAATACGTTTGATGAATTTCCTGCTTCCGACAAGTATCGAGTGAGCCCATGCAATCACTATTTCTGTAAGTGAGAGTCCAGGGACCATTGGGAGAACCGGGACTTTTCCCGGTGGGTCGGCCGCGAAACGGAGCCGAACGGGCGGCGATAAGCTGAAACGGGACACCTCGTTATGCCGAACGGGCCGCAACTGGCTGAAGAGGGCCGCAAATCGGCGCCGCGATATGCAGAAAAGGACAGTGACAAACCATTAATATTTTTTTACCTCCTTTGAGGGAGTTCAGACCTTAATTGTGACCCCCCTGAATTTCCCATTAATTTGCACCCTGCATTAGCTAATAAGTTAGCTAAAACGTTTTATTTCTGTATCATAAACTAATGCATTTTCTATTGTCTTATCGGATTTAATGTAGGCCTACGCAATGTTTTCTTGGAGTATACTAATCGTGGAAAAACGGCCAAGTGCGCTGTGTCATGAGAGCAATAACTCTGCCCCCTTTACGTAGGCTATCATCGAGGAAACGAGAGCCGAAGTGCCTAAATCTGCGCTGGGGTGATTTTTGTTCTAGCCCGGAGTGACGGAGCTCAGCTAAAAGCCCCTAGAGGCGGATCCCATCTACAGTCTTCCATTCGCGTTCAGCACCACCACAAGACTTTATACACATCTGCGGACAGCGATGCTTCTCCAACCGAATCTCATCCGAGTCGTGCTCGTCACCGATTCCTCTCGGTGTCGGTTTCGAGGAGTTCAGCCAAGGTTTCTCACGCGAGTGACTACAGCCACCGTATTTGAGTTAACAAAAGGTCACTGAAAGTGGAGAATTCGGGCTTTATAAAGGACAAAGAGGCTGTTGTTCAGATGCAGTGCTAACTTTGAGGGGTTCAAGCAGCGAAAGCGTATTTTTTTTTTTTTTTTTTTTCTCGAACAGCTGAAGATTGTTTTGATCATGCCTGTGCGGAGAGGTCATGTCGCTCCTCAAAATACCTTTCTTGGAATAATAATTCGGAAATTCGAGGGACAAAGTAAGTATTGCAAATGGAACATATGCTTGTTTTTTGTTCTCCAGTATGATTTAGATGATGAAAGTGCAACGCAGGAAGCTTGTGTAGTATAGGCTTGAGCATTTAGAAAAAGTAAACAATTGTTTTTCCTTTTCTTTTATGTTGAGCGCTTTCCTTCTCCAGCTTTGTGCCTATACTCGACTATTGTTTTATATAAGGGTTTTACACACTTTTGCCAATTAGGAAACAATTACATAAAAGTCTAAATAACCGAACTGTGATCTTAATAATATTAGGTATGGGATATATTTTTTTTTATTTTATTTTTTTTTATTTTTATTTTTTTTTAAATGAAGCATTATCGTGGCAACAGGAAAATTACATGCACAAAAACACAAAGGCTTTCCTGAGAATGGACAACATCAGCTGGGAAAAAAGAGACTGCATGGCAGATGAAAGTCAGGAGTCTTTCAGCACTGTGTCTTTCATCACTAATGTTTACAGTGCACTTACATCTGTCAAATGGCCATGTTTATGCACACAGCAGCATTATACCGTTGAAATTTATGAATGACAACATACTCTGCCCATAATGGCTATTCAGATACATGGTGCGACCATGAAGGCTATAACTAAACATTACATACATGCGTGGTAAATTCTCGAATGCTTTAAGGTATTAAAAAAAATGTATGGCATTTAAGTTTTTGATATCATAATTTTTTCATGCTTATTAAATATTGGAAAATAAAAACTGGAAATTAAAAATGTGAAATAAATACACATTAAAACTAATATTAAATAATCTAAATATAATAGAACTATATATATATATATATATATACTTTGCATTTCTTTTTTCACTAAAACCGCAACACAACACTTACACTACCGGTCAAAAGTTTTGAAACACTTACTCATTCTTTATTATAATGTTTTTCACATTTAAGAATAATAGTAAAGTCATCAAAACTATGGAATAACATAAATGGAACTATGGGAATTATGTTGTGAGTAAACAAATTCCAAAATAAATCAAAACTGTGTTATATTTGAGCATCTTCAAAGTAGTCACCCTTTGCCTAGAATTTGCAGACATGTACTCTTGACATTTTCTCAACCAACTTCTTGAGGTATCACCCTGGGATGCTTTTTAAACAGTATTGAAGGAGTTCCCATCTATGTTGGGCACTTATTGGCTGCTTTTCTTTATTATTTGGTCCAAGTCATCAATTTCAAAAAAAAAAAAAAAAAAAATTTGTTTTTATTACATTTTAGTTTTATAATGAAATAAATTAATATGGTACACAATTATATTTTTGTCCACAAAACTAATTTCAAACATTTAAGCATACGCCTCGGATCAAAAGATTTTTAAGATCATGAGAAACATTTCAGTCAAGTGTTTCAAAAGTTTTGACCGGTAGTGTAATTCGCTTGTAAATAGCAACAATAAGACTCTCAAAAATGTTTTATCTATTCAAAGTCACAGTATAGACTGTTATATTTCTTATATACTTTCTAACATCATAAACAGCAGACGTGAACAACATCAAACTTATATCTGAATATGGTTATATTTGCACTAGCAAATCTTTCCATAATATAAAATAAATCACAAATGTGATCTCTTTAATATCTCAAATGTTTCTTCTAGATTATATAGATTATATGATTATGCTCAGTTTTTTCCAAGTTACCAATGTCTGCGTCAGAGATCTCAATATCAGTCTAAACTCCATCAAGACCAAATTATCTATACTATTCACATTCATATTTATAGCTCTGTACTCTTACTGTATTTTAACAATTGTCTAATTTGTATCTACAGTATTTCTTCTAATGAATTTTAGAAGAAACATCAGAGACAGAGCTGATACTTCAAAGCAACATAACTTAATCAAGTCTCCTGAGCTATGACATGCATATTGCCATACAAACCAAACACACATCCTATAGAATACTACTACTATAATGAATGTTGTTTTTTGTTTGTTTATCCAGACAGGAAGTTTATTATAGCTAATGCCCGGGTGCAGAACTGTGCAATTATTTACTGTAACGATGGATTCTGCGAGATGACGGGATTCTCGAGAGCTGACGTCATGCAGAAACCTTGTACATGCGACTTCCTGCATGGCGAGCAAACCGCGAGACATGCGATCGCCCAGGTGGCCCAGGCTCTCCTGGGGTCAGAAGAACGGAAAGTGATGATCACGTACCACCGCAAGGATGGTGAGTCTAACCCAACTGGCTTTCCTGTTGGGTCAATGTTACCGGTCTATGTAAATCAACACTGGAGGTAGTCCAGAAAAGACAGAGAGACATAGACAGAAAGGCTGTGTTTCAAAACCTAGTGAGCTACCTTACTGCCTATGGCCTACATAGGAAGCTGCCTTGTAAGGGGCCGTCAACACAGACACATTCTTGTGTTAAAATGGCTAGATGGAGTGCAATGGAACTGAACAGAAAGTGCCTTCTCTTTAAAGGATACATGCATGCAGCCTAGGCCACATCCACTCTAAGTCTAAAACCTCAATTTTCATTTTCCTAAAGTCATCTTTTTTAAAGGATGTGGTGATGGAGAGAATTTTTTGAAAGCCTCCGTTTTTGGCGGAGGAAAAGGTCGCTCTAAGGTGGATGAGAGGTGTAAACGTAACAAAAATTTCAAACGAAAACATACTGATGTGGACATGGCCTTAGAATTTGGACAAAATTCTAAGATATTTTAGAATTAATCCTAGCATCTTAGGCCATTCTCACATGAATATTTTTGGGGTCTTTTACTGTGCCTCTCATCCACATACTGTAAGAACGGCGTTTTCTTCAACCGAAAACAAAGAGTTTAGAAAATCCTCTCTAGTACCACATATTTTGGTAAACAATGATGTCACAACATGAAAGTTTAAAACCGAAAACGAATTAGCGTGGACATGGCCTTAGAAGGCTTTTGGAACAGCTTTCATGTTGGGAGCACATCTATGATACCTTAAAATGCTTTCTAAGTAGGCAGCTCACTACTGAAGAAACAAGAATAGTATGTCGCTGGATAATTTTTCTGTTCTTTATTTTTTTTTTTACATGCATTCTCTCTCTCTCTCTCTCTCTCTCTCTCTCTCTCTCTCTCTCTCTCTCTCAGTCATATTCTTGTTCTTATTTCATTCTGTCTCTCTCTCGACGTTGCTCCAATATCACAGGCATCTCATTTGGTAGGGAGGAAGGCTGATTTCAGCTGAAGTGTGCAGTCAAGCAGACTCTATAATGTGGGCATCATTACACCCGCCTAGAGCTACTCAGTCAAATTTAGCCCTCAGCCCGTCCAATCCCTTCAAACACAGGATTAAAGAAAAACACATGTGAGTTTCTGCTGTTAGAACAGTCTCTGCTTCCCATCTCTTCATGGTAGCAGCGTTTAAACAGTTACACAGGAAGATACTCTACTAATGAGCCCTTCTGTGTGTGTTAGATTAGCCATGAGGTATCCATGTCTCTCTACGGTGTTGTTCCATTGGCACACATTATGCTCTAACAATGGAATATTTTTTCCATTAGATTTTCGAAATATAAAATCTCAATGAACAAAAACACAAGGAAAATGGTTTGAAAAAGTTTGGGAAATGTTGCCATGTTGGAGTTTTTTTATTTATTTTTTTTAAAGCATTTCTCTTCTGATTACAATACGTTTATGTTTCTTTTATTAATTGATACATGTGCACCTTTGGAACACCGACATAATCAAATTGAGTGAGAAATTTGTGGTGATTGCTAAGGCAAGCATCACTATTACTATAGTTCATAGATTTTTGTTGCTCTTACTATTGCTATTCAGCTCAGGGATTTGAAAAAACTCTAAACAACAACAACTATTAAACTTAGGCTCTTAACTAGACACGAATTAAACCTCAAATCATGCGGCTTCTTGAGGAGAGGTGTGCTATTACATTTCTAATTGAATTCCACATGGTGTATGATAAAACGGGTGAAAAAATTCCATAGACTTACATTGAAGGAGGGATGCAGAGTCATACCAGACTATCAAAGAGACTTGGGAGTGGGCTTTTTTGGATTGGATCAGTAAGCAACCACTTTGAAACTGCTCAAAACGCCCTAGCAACCACCTAGCAACACACTGGCAACCATCCACAACTGCTAGAGCCAGTACTGTATTCTTTTCATTTTCATAGCATAGAACATACCTGTGTGTATTTCGTCTGAACGACTACTTATGCATAAATACAATCATAACATTATAAATACGTTCAAACATATAAATAACTGCAATGAGATAAATGATGCCATTATCCATAAAAACTTCAATGATCTCAATTTACTGCAAAACTTTAAATTGTTTAAATTGTGCTGTGTTAATTTGATGTTATTGTAAATTGGTACTGTCTCATCACTGTCACGACTGCTATGTTGATCGGAACTGCACCCAAGAATTTCACACACCATTGCACTTGTGTTTATGGCTGTGTGACAATAAAGTGATTTGATTTTGATTTGAAACTTTGTTAGACACTGTTGATTTGTGTTTCTATTCACCTTTTAAAAGATGCAGCAAGAATTCTAGATGTCATATAAATCTTACCTGTATGGTTAAACCATGGAAAACATGTAGGAGAGAAAATCAGAAAATCAAAAACATATTATCGGTTACTGTAAAAACTGCCCTTTAAATTCCATCATGCAATTTTTTTTTGTAGTTGAAAACAGTTATTACAGTTATTATCTGATGCTAGTTGCACAGAAATGACACACGTTCCTTTAATACTGCACAGGTTAATTATTCTACACTGCAAAAAATGTCTGTCATTTTAATGATAAAAGAATGTAAAAATACTACAGTAAAATCTTTTGTAAAAAAAATTACGTTAATTGGTAAACAGGTTAACCATAAGCAGTATATAACCATATACCTTAACATACATTAGAAAATATAATATAGTATTTAACCAGACAATACATGTAATTTTACAGTAAAATATTGTAAAAAAATAAAATAAAAAATTATGTATAAATTATGATTTTACTGTAATATTAACAGCAAAAATACAATTATTTTCAACAATATAAACGTGAACTTTTACGGTAAACTATTTTTACATTTACAGCAAAAAACAATAATTCGGTATTCCCAGAAGTTCATGAGTGACTAATCACATTTACTTATATTTTATTGGAATAGTTTCTTTTTTAATATCAGTTATGTACATTGGGGTGTTTTGTGTTATATTTTATGCAGTTTAGTTAATGTTTATCACATTATTTTAGTGTCACTTGTGTTACCCTGATGGTGCATATATCTTACCGTACATTTCACATATTTATTGTATTTTATTAATTTTTTTACAGTGTATAAGCGTTTTTTACATGGTGTAAAGATGTTTTTATTTTTTATTTAGATTTTTTTATAGATACAATACTAAAGGTACATACTATGGGGAATTATAAGGCAATGGTTATTCCTGCTCACACTAAAGGCCTATAACAATGAACTACAGCTGGGGAATATGTATGCATATAATAAAGCTATTGTTCAGGAGCAATCGCACACCTTTGCAGTTTCAGCTGAGTATTTAATAGCACCTGGTGTTGGGTGAAGAAAAGGGATATAAGCAGCTATTTCCCCTGTACCTAGATATTATTAAGCAGCTTTAACTAGCATAAAAGTGTGCCAGAAAGCAGACTGAATCTCATTAACGAATCATTAGAGGTTCGGTTTAAAGAGTGCTATCAAGCCGAGAGTGAAATTTGACACCCTGTACACACGGGCTAACAATACATCATATCGACTGAGTATCAGAGAGCAACTCAGCTCACCTGAGACATCAGCTTGTGCCAGGAACCTTGTGGTGGCTATTCATCAAAGGATATGAATTATAAAGAAGGTGTAATTAAATGTGAGATAGATAAAGCTCTATGAAGACATCCTGGAATCCTGTTTAGAAGGAGGAGCAATTTTAAAATGAACCAATCAGGATCTACTGTATTATGGGTTTGTTTTTGTGATAAATTTCAAGTGATACACAAATTGCTTCTTTTTTTGGGGGATTTTTCCCCTTTTTCTCCCAATTTGGAATGCCCAATTCCCAATGCACTCTAAGTCCTCATGGTTGCATAGTGATTTGCCCCAGTCCGGGTGGCGGAGGACAAATCCCAGTTGCCTCCGCGTCTGAGATAGTCAATCTGCGCATCTTATCACGTGACTTGTTGAGCGCGTTGCCACGGAGACATAGCAACTCAATTCATCCGCGCTCAATTCACCATGCGCCCCACCGAGATCAAACCACATTACAGTGACCACGAGGAGGTTACCCCATGTGACTCTACCCTCCCTAGCAACCGGGCCAATTTGGTTGCTTAGGAGACCTGGCTGGAGTCACTCAGCACACCCTGGGATTTGAACTAGTGAACTAGCGAACTCCAGGGGTGGTAGCCTGCGTATTTTTCCACTGAGCTACCCAGGCCCCCAACACAAATTGCTGTCTTAAAGATCTAATTATTTTGGTGGTATAACCAAAATCATCTTTATATCCCAGTATGAGTAATTCTATATCACAGTAACACTATAGGCCTATATCACGATATAGTTATTTTTGCTGGAATGCGAGTGCAATCAAACTGCACAGTACCTTGACTGAAAGTGCGCTGCACTTGCGATGCAAAGGACCAGATTACGAGTCCTAAATAGTGTGCAAGTCGACATGTGAGCCAAAAGTATCAAAGAAACAGGACAAAATAACGTGGTTGCTACAGCTATTGTGAAGTCCACCTAATGGGGACAAAAATAAGACATTTCTTCTGTCACATTACATACTAGACACTACCTTCGTGAAAATCCCTAGACGACGTGTTGAAGAGGGAAGATTTCTTGTAAGACTTCACTCTCTGAAACTACACCTACAGCCTTCTGAATACTATTTTAACAAGGTTGCAAGTAGCTTTCAACAAATCGATTTGCAATCCCTAAGTCACTGTGGAAGTAAATCAGTGTGGATCTGCAGGCCCAGACTCATTCAGACACCTTTTATGCAATGACAACACAATCATCATGGTCGCACTACAAAGCTGTCATGACCTCTGGTAAAGAGGGCTTTTTTAGTACTTCCAGGGCACAGTGTGTATGAAGAGGTTTGTGTGTAATGGGCTCTGATGTCAGATCACTGTTGTCGAGCATATGGAGATGTCAGATCATGGTCGCACTTAATGGAATCGGTACACCGGTGCACGCTGACACCTCACTGTAAGCTCATGATGGATTACAGCGTTCATGCAAAGCTGATGAGCCATTGATTTATTTGTTTATTTATTTCATTACACTAGCTGGGTTATGTCATTCCTGAACAGAGTCAGGTTTATAAACTAGTTTGGCTTTGATCTTCACAGACTGATTTCAAGGATTGTGAATTTTGTTTGATTTTGGTTGAATGTGGCGCTAAAAGCGAGTTGTTCTCCCAAATAGATGAGTTTTTTTAAGGTTAATGCTTATGTTAATGTTAATGCTTTTCAGTTTTAAATCAACAAAACTGACCTTCCTACCCAAAAACCAAGAGTATGTGAGATAAAAAGCGCAATTGCTGAAGCAACCATGACATTTTTGGCTCACGTGTCAACTTGCATGCTCTTTAGGACTCGTACCCTGGTCCTTTGCATCACAAGTGCTATACTCTATCAGTTGAGCTACTGCGCAATTTGATCACACTCAAACAAGCTTGTAAATATACTTAGTTATGCCATGCAAACATTAAAATGTATCGCCTTACAAGTCATGCAGTATAATAAAAGTGTTTAGTCATAAAATAACATTGTCTGAGGAACAGGGCGAAAAGTCAGTGTTTTTTGAAATAATAATATATGTTGTTGTTGTAGCAGCTCTAGTGTTCAGAAATGAGATATGTGAAGCCCTTATTAAGAGTAACGTCTCGGTTATGTACGTAACCTCGGTTCCCTGAGATGAAGGGAACAAAACATGCATTTGCTAATGCATATGGGGAGTGTCCTTCCACACAACATAGTTAAAACCTCTCTACAATAACGGCAATATTCTAATTTTGGCTATGGTGTTTGAGTCCCGCCCTTTTAGGCGTGAAGCTGTTCACTATAAAAGCAGGCGCGCAAACACGATTCCTCAGAATTTTCTGACTGAGGGACAAGGAGCGCATTGCTTGCATCTTAAAAGAACTCTGAGTCTTGTAGTGCAGCCAGCGTTCGCAATGTCTTGTTCCCTTCGTCTCAGGGAACCGAGGTTTTGTACATAACTGAGACATTCCCATACGACTCAGTACACTTTACATCGTGTTTGCCAAAGCATATGGGGAACATAATCCCATCACGCTGCACTACGCGACGTATGTGTGTAGCGCCCGCACAGGGCATAACAAATGCAAGGATTGTTCCTCATCCGAATTAAATGGAGGAGAGAAGAAGGCTTGAAGGTGAACCACCTGCGCTCTGAAGGGCGTGGTTAGAACCTTAGGCACATAGCCTTTTCTGGGTTTGACAGTGGCTTTGAAAGACCGGGGCCAAACTCCAGTCATGAATTGTCAGTTGATAGTGCATGTAAGTCATCGACCCGTTTTACTGAGGCCAGAGCCAGCAGTAGTTCATTCTTAATGGAGAGCATGCGCAAATCAACAGAGTCCAAAGGCTCGAAGGGGGGCCCTGTGAGCGCTTTTAGGGCCAAAGTTAGGTCCCAAGTCAGGACTGTAGCCAGCCAAGGTGGATTTAATTGTCTTGCTCCTCTAAGGAACTTTATGATTAAACCATGTTTGCCTATAGTGGTGGCTTCAGATGTATGATACACAGATATAGTCACCACATAAACTTTGAGCATTGACAGAGTGAGTCCTGCGTCTAATCGCTCTTGAAGAAATATGAGAATTTCATATATGGGGCAGTTTCCTGGGTCTTTCCCATGTGAAAGACACCAATCAGTGAACACATTCCATTTTAGCGTGTAGAGGCGTCTCATGGATGGCGTTCTGGTCTGAAAAATGGTGTTCATGACTGAATGTGTCAGTTCTGGCATGTTTAGTGCGCTCCATTCAAAGGCCACATGTGTAGGCTTCGCAGCTCTGGCTGGGGATGCCAAACTGTGCCTTGTGTTTGAGAGAGAAGATATTTCTTCAGCGGTATTTCCCATGGAGTCCCGTCCAGTATTTCTACCATCTCCAGAAACTAGTAGTGATTAGGCCATTTCGGCGCAATTAACAGAACTGTTTCCATGTCCACTTGGACTTTGCTGATCACAGAATGGAGGCACAATGGGGGAAGTGCATACTTGCGTTTCACTGGCCATACGTGGGCCAGCGCGACATGGCAACATATATACTGTTGTGTTGTCCAAACGAATCAGACTGTGGTGATTCACAATATCAGAATGAAAAGCTCTCAAAGCTAGAAAGGCAGCCAGTAGCGCTTGACAGTTGACATGTCATGGCCGTTTCGCACATGTTTCCAGGAGTCGAAATTCGGGCGTCCATTACACACCACTCCCCAATCTGTGTTGGATGCATTTGTGGTCAGCACTTTCTTTCTGAAACTTAACCCAACATAACACCCTGTTGGTAGAAGGCTGGCGCTGTCCATGGTGCTAGAGCAGCCAGACAGTGGCGAGTTACTGCAATGCACATGAAAATTAAATGACTTCAGTGGAAATGTTTTTCAGTTTGAACTGAAACAGACACCAAAGAATGGTCTGTATGCACTCGTTCATGAGGTGTGCAGGCATGACCTCCTAAAAAGGAGATTTACAGGCTGGGAAAAAGTGTGCTTTTCGCTCAGTTGACATTTGACCAGATTTTTTATATGGTGAAGAAGCAAGTCTCTGTGTTCGCTCAGCAGTGCCTCTGATTGGCTAGTAATTACCAATCGCTGAGGTAATTCAAAACACACACACACCATTAATTTTCATTGGGGTGAGCGCCGCATCGATACATTTCAAGAATGTGCGGGAAGCCAGAGACAGACTGAAATGAAGGACTTTAAATCGAACGTGAATTTAAAAAGCTGCATGTAACGTGTGCAATTGGTACATGAAGTACGCGTCCTTCAGATCTATTGATGCAAATCAGTCCTGAGGACGGATGTGCGATAAGATCTGTTTCTGAGTTAACATTTTGAATGAGCACGTCACGAGCGTGCGATTCAAGCATCTCAGAACTAGAATGGGCCGAAGCCCGCCATCCTTCTCCAGAATGAGGAAATAACAGCTGTAAATCCCGCTGTGTATGTCGCAGTCGGTGCACGCAACACCGGCATATCGTGTGGTCAGATCACAGATTGTGCTCGATCGTTGTAAATACCAGCTCTGACACGCCCGTGAGGACTTGCCACGCATTCGCGCAGCGGGACAGCAGGCTTATTAATTCATATGAAACAACCTCTATCATGTTCTTTGCGAGAAGATTGTGTATTTCGGCTTGTAACACCGCCGCATCTTCGGAAGGAACTGTGGAAGACAGAACACCATTGAAACGGGGCAGCCGACGTGCAAACTGGATCATATAATCAAGTTTGATTGTTTTTTAGCTCCCAGTTGGAATGCCAGTAAGAGCACGCCGCGCATCTGCGTAAGAGGACAGAAGGCAATTTGCTATGTTCATAACATGATATAATGCGCCGCTCACCGTTGGGAAGCGGTTGCACATAATGTGAGGCTTTGAAGAGGGAAAGCTCTTTATTGAAAAAATGTTAGCGTCTCGTGCATGTGCAATGAGCGCTGTAATCTTTTTGCAATCTTTGTAATTCATTACAAGATATAATGCACCGCTCACCATTGGGAAGCGGTTGTGCAAAATATGTGGGTTTGAAGTGGGAAAGCCCTTTATTGAAAAATTGTGAGTGTCTCGTGCGAGTGCTGTACTCTTTTTACAATCTTTGTATGTTCATTCATGATGTAATGCACTGCTCACCATTGGGAAGTGGTTGTGCATAATGTGCAAACTTTATTGCATGTGATTAATGTGAGATGCAGAAAACAACATATTGAACAACATTTTGAACACCAATATTCCTTTACCGACAAACAGCAGTGGGGAAGAGGGGAACAGTATTGTGTGTTAGGAATGCTTTGCTGCGCGGGGGGTGGGGGGGAGGGTTCCCATCTGTGCAGGGCTTGTGCTGAGGTGGCTGCCTTCGTTTGGGCCACGGCTTGCATGGCTTTACCAGCAGCTCAGCGGCGATATTTGGTGGCGCTGAGGCAGCTGGTGTGGGGTTTTTATCCAGGCGCTGGACTGAGACAGTGCAGGAGTGAGCCAGTTGTGATGAAGTTCTGCTCCGTTTTGGCAGAAAATGTCTCAAAGCTTGTGAGCATTGCTGAGTAGTGACGTAACACTCAGCAATTCTATTCACAGAGCCTCCAAAAAGGCCGGCTGGAGACACCGGAGAATCAAATGGAGAAGCTTTTCCCATGTCACGCATTTCTGTGAGTTCCACACCCTGCTACTTGCTGGGCAGAGATGCGCTGCTACTGCCTCTTTCAGTGGGGGTAGTTGGCCATAACTGTTTTCTTCACTGTGATCCACATTAGAGAGAATGTAATCGCTACGCGGGCGAGCTGAATAGGGCGCACGCCAGGATTTTGACAGTTCGTTATGAACTCCAGGAAAGAATGGGGCAGGAACCATTCATAAAAGCAAGATTGCTTAGGTTCATCTGGCGGAGACCACTCGATATTGAGCTCTTCGACCGCCCTTGAAAGGACACGTAGCATCTCCTTGTCAGTGGTACATACATGGTTCTCGCCCTCGCTGGGGGAAGGGGCAGTAGCGTCATCCGCTGACCACTCGCCTGATGCAGCGAGAGACATGACATCATCATCATCCCTAGCATCAGAACTGCCGAACGAGACGAGGCCATGCACACCTGCGGAGGGCCGGAGCTCATCACGCACATAATGTCCGATACATATAATGGAGATTGAGGGGCTCTCAGGGCAAGTGCCGGCACCAGGATCACCTCAAATTCATCCTGCTCGACCTCGTGGCCCTGCCATGCCTACTCGTGTGATCCCTCAGCTTTTATAGTGAACAGCTTCGCGCCTAAAAGGATGGGACTCAAACACCATAGAAAATATTAGAATATTGGCATTACTGCAGAGAGGTTTCAACAAGGTTGTGTGGAAGGACACTCCCCATATGCGTTAGCAAACGCAATGTCAAGTGTACTGAGTCGTAAAGGAACTGGGATCCACACTAGTCAATTCTGCACTCATATAGTTAGACGGAGCACAAACAGTGATATTCCTGCATGGCAGATGAGTCTCTGTGCTCTGGGCTTCTCTTCCACTTAGTAAAAAAATATAAACCTCTTATACATATGTGATGAGCTGTCAAAGCAAGCAATGATAAAGCAAACTTAACAGACACAGCAGTTCTGCGCAGTTCTGTGGAGTTTTTCTTTTGAGAGCCATAAAG
This sequence comes from Myxocyprinus asiaticus, assembly GCF_019703515.2. NCBI lineage: Eukaryota > Metazoa > Chordata > Actinopteri > Cypriniformes > Catostomidae > Myxocyprinus > Myxocyprinus asiaticus. The sequence goes on from NC_059354.1 coordinate 48,275,302, forward strand.
CTATTTATTATCATGTTGTGCCATACCATACAGTCAAGTATTGTTTTATTTTGTGATAATTAAGAAGAAATCCGAGATATTTCTCATCACAGGCCTAGATGTAAGGAATGGATTTTTGTGAACCTGCTATTTATCAGGACTGCAAAAGATCATTTATTCAACTGATTATTAAAAACTGTATTTAAATTATTAATGTAGTTAATGCAGTTTCTCAATTTCACATTGTTTTGATTTCAAAAACTTACACATATTTCTTTTATTTTTTTATTATTTTTATTTTATTGACCCCTTATGTTGTGTTCTGGTCATTTTGTTTTACTTAATCCAATTGATATACAATTCCTTGACTTTGTTCACATATGGTATCTGAAAAAAACACACAAAATGACAATTTTCTTAATTTTTTTTTTTTGGTTTTATTTCACTTTGTTCCACTTGTTGTGGTCCCTGTCAAAGATAACTGTCCATTGGAAATTAATGGATTAGACTACAAAATACAGAAATATTAAGTGTTCAGGAGCATCCTAATCCTTTAGTTGAGAACAGATGTGGATGTGTGTTTGCAAACACAATGTTCTTGGACATGTGCACACACAACACACACACACACACTCACACACACACACACACACACACACACACACACAAACTTGTTTTTATATCATTGTGGGAACTCTCCATAGACTTCCATGCATTTTATGGATTTTATACAGATCTAATGATAATTTCTATCCCCTAATCCAAACCCTACTCATGCATTTTTACATTTTAAAAAATAGCATAATTTAATATGTTTACTAAGCCATTTCCCTCATTGGGACCACTGGCTGGGCCTCACAAGGTAGGTGATCTCAGGTTTTCCTATCCTTGTGGGGACATTTGGTCATGTACACACACACCACAATGTGTGTTGAGTGCCCTCTTGTGCATTGTCTTTCCGTGAACAGTACACTCTTTGAGGAATATTTCAAGATCTACTTATCATATTATATTGTATTTGGGCTTGTATATATCAGGATAGTCTGCTGTAAGTTTCGATATGTCATTGTCTATGTTACATGTATGTTTCAGGAAGTAATTAGGAAAAACATGACAAAAAGCCACTCCTGTTTATTATATTTATGTGTGTCAGTGGGAATTTTATACACTAATACTCACTGCAGTTTGGCACTCTGAGTGAAACAAATTTTTAAAAAGTTATTGCCATCCAGAACATTATTATCATATTAGCAAAATCTAATATTGTTCGACCTCTAATTCATATGCATTGAAATTGAGTCTCACGCATTTTAAACTTGCAGACCCTGTTTTGCTGATAAGCAGTGGTAAGGCCTTGTTGAATGTGTATTCAAGTCTCTTTAAGTAAAAGAATCTGTGATACATGATTGCTTCAACCTAGTCATAGAATAAACATTACTATACTTACATTTTTGCAAACTGAGTTTAACGTGCTGCGTTCAACGTTTCTCCGCAGTTTTCTGGTGATGTAAACACTAGAGGTGCTACAACAACAGTGTGTTTTATTCACTTTCACACAAATCATGAGTACAATGGCTGATTATGACTTTATGAACACTTAATTTTCACATTTCCTTTTAGGACACTATCGGTTAGGTTTAGGTGTTGGTTAAGAGTAAGTACACTACTGGTTATGTTTAGGTTAAAGTTTTTGATTAGGAAGGTACTCATTAAAACTGCCATCTAATATTTACCTTAAAAACCTTGTCTGATTAAGTCACTATTTCACTCACTTTTGGCACTGGAAATTTCACTTGGAAACTGCAGCAAAATATGTAATGAAGCACGTAATTTTGTTTTGCAACATGTTGCCACAGCAACATAATTTTTGTGAGATCAGGCTGGATCTATTTTAAGATTGTGTGGTATGGACATATGTTATGGACATATTTTGTTCAGGTCCGAAATAGGTTTTAAAAAGTTGATTTAAAAAGCAACCCAGTATTACCAATAGTCTCCTGAGCTATGAAAACAACATCTTCGAAAATTAGCTTGGCCATGCTGGGAGACTAGCTAGACCAGCTGAAACTGGCTAAGACCACCAAACCAACCAAGGCTGGTGTAAGCATATCCCCCCCCCAACTCCATACTCAACCTCCACACAAACAACATGTGCTTGTCATATACCAGAGAGGTCACAGTCATTCACTGTGTCTTCATCACACGTTTGCTCCAGAGTGAACAATGTCAAAGCATTTGTCAGATCTGTTAAAGTAGCTGCTTGTGGGCGCCCTGTAAACTCACGTGTCTTTCAAAGGACAAAAGTTGACACTGATCAAGCGTGCCAGATCTAAAGAGATAATGAGGCCGTTGCAGCTCTGCTGCCGCAGGATCCAAGCCATGTGGCAAGTGAGGGTGCTGGGTTTCCTTCTCTCTTCCACAGCTGAAAGCTGATGGATAAACTAGGGGGCTCTAGAGGTACGGTGTAACAGCAATTGCAGGATGGTTACTCCTGAAAGGCCAGAATGCATTATTAAAGGACCGCCACCTCTTTGGTTACTCCTGCATCTGTAATGAAATGGTGCCATGTGTTTGGCTGAGTCTGAGACAAGGGTGTCTGGCAAGAGAGCGTGAGCCCATCAGCCAATCAGAATGAAGCCATGAGAGTTCAAAACATATCAAGTTTCATTTGGAATCAAGCGTCGTGAGTACAGTGTTCTCCCAAAGCTGCCACTGGATTCATTGCATCTTAGTAATGGATAAATACAGTAGAGTTCACCGTGGTTTAGTAAATGAAAATTTTCTAGCCATTTTCAAGGCATTAAAGGGACAATTCACCCAAAAATGACAGCTCTCTGATATTTTTTTATTTACCCTCATACCATCCAAACTCGACTTTGTTCTGCGGAACACAAATGAAGATATTTCGAAGAATAGGCCTATAGACCGCCTGAAGAAATGAGGCTGTGAGGGGTAGATTTTTCACAACTCATGTTGTCTGGATTGTTTTGTCTTCTGAATGTCCTCGGAAAGATATTTTTTTAATGTTTTGTCAGCGGAACGATCCAAAAACACTTTAAATTGGAGTGGTGGTGGCGTAGTGGACTAAAGCACTGAACTGGTAAGCAAAAGGTTGTTGGTTCAATTTCCACAGCCACCACCATTGTGTCCTTGAGCAAGGCACTTAACTCCAGGTTGCTCCAGGGGGATTGTCCCTGTAATAAGGGCACTGTAAGTTGCTTTGGATAAAAGTGTCTGCCAAATGCATAAATGTAAATTACAGTACAGCCCATTAAAGAGAATTGTATGTCTATGCCTCACAGCCTCCTTTTCAAAGATCTTCAACTACTACGTACTTAAGCATTTGATACAATTTACTTACCATGTACATATGTGTTGTTGCATTGTACTTAATTTTAAAGTACCTGCATTTAATTACATCTGTAGTTACACTGTTAACCTTACCCTGACCTTAACCCCACTCCACCCCAACCTTTACCCTAAACCCTGACCTTTCTTCTAATCCCTACCCCTACCCCTACTTCTAAACCTACCCTTACCTCAAACTCAGAAGCAGCAAATGGAATCTTGAGGACAACTCACTACTCAGTAAACGCATGTATTGTATCTATTTTAATGTTAGTACATAGTAGTTAAAGACACCTAATATAAATTAGGACCATTTCAAGCTCCAAAAAGGACATGAAGGCAGCATAAGATTTGTTTTGTATTAACTTTATCTGTGATTGACTTTTGATTGAAGACTTGGGTATCTTGGTAGATCTGAGCCCAGTTTGAGACATTGTTGAGATCTCTTCCCAAACTCAGGAGATTTCAAGAGTCTCTTTCTCTGTAGAAATATACTGACAAGCAAGAGACCTAATAAGGTCTCCATATGCTCTCCAAATATTGCTGTCTAGGAGATAGAACTGAGATCTGATTTGTGATGTTTCTTTCCATTTTTCTGTTTAAGATTCATCACACACATTCTGTTCAGCTATCAGATATAGCAAGAATCCTGACCAACCCTTCAGTACCAGCAGATGGAAAATAGATAATATGTGTCTGTCCAATGCATCAGGATAGCACATCTAATTAAAGATAGCTGCTCAGTCAAGGGAACCCTTTTGAAAGCCATCCAGAGGCAACCTCAATCGTCTGCTCATGTCCCACTGCCAGCATTGCTAACCTCTCCTTCTGTTCTCAACCCTTCCAACTGTAATGCAGAGAGATCTAATCTGGCTCGCACATACACATGGAAAGGGTGAAATGGAGAGCATGGTGATTCCATTATGAAATCCTTATTTAGAACAAAAGCTTTCAGAGCAGCAAGTGTTTCTTGGGAATTCCAGATCATTGCTCTAGATTGCATTTTTTTTCTGAAATGGAGATCAGACTGTTTAGTTCACTGGAACTCAGAGGCCAATGACTTAAATACAATCCATTAAATCAGATTTGTAGTTTTGTGACTTTTTTATATCTATTAGCTTTGAGGCTGTCTATATTCTAGTGTACTCCTAAAAGTTGACAATTGACTTATTGTTGACTAATCTTGCACATAGGAGCACATCCAAATTTTTGTTCAATCAAATGCTCTCTAGAATGAGTAAGCCCCTCCCACCTCATACAAGCAATAGAGCGCAACAGTCTAGCTCTGGAAGAAAAAATCCAATTTGTATTTTTATAGGGGAATTGATTTTTAACTATAGCTTATTAACCTTTAAAGAAAGTCCTACCATAAGCTCCAATGTTTAATCAATGGTAAATGCTTCCATTGAAGCCATCGGTCTGAATTATTTCAACTTTTACTGTTTAAAAATTGTGTTTAATAGCAGAATTCCTGGTGAAGAACTGCACTACCCATGATCCTGAGGGGAAAATATCCACAAATCAGAGAGTCGCGGCAAACAACCACAGCAAAAGTGCTCTGCAGCGACCGCCCACTTCTATGAAGCACTGTGCATGACTCAATGAAGTCAGTCTACCTGTACTCTCAAACTACTTATTTATTTGGATATATTTGAATATTTTGCATAAAATTCATATATTTAGTTTCTGTACTTAGTTTTTAATTCGATTATGTAATTCGTAATGCTTCATTGGATTGTAGTTCATGCCTAACTTTGTCTTTTTGTCTAATTATGGATGAAATGAATGGGAAAAATACTTCCAGAACCAAAACGGCTGAACAAGTCGGCAGGCACTCTTGTGCTCTATTGCAAGTTGCAAATCAGGATGGATTGATGGATGGATGGATTCAAAGCCTGAAGAAGTCACAGAAATCTTAAAGGGATAGTTTACAATTTAAATTCTTCCTTTATTTATTCACCATCATGATATCCCATGTATGTATGTATGGCTTTCTTTCTTCACCAAAACGCATTTGAAGAAAAATAGAAAAATATGTCAGCTCAGTAGGTCCTTAAAATGCAAGTGGATGGTGATCCGACTTTTGAAGTTCCAAACATCACAGACAGTCAGCATAAACATCATCTATATGAATCCAGAGGTTAAATTAATGTCTTTCAAAGTGATGCAGTCACTTTTGGTGTGAAAAAAGATAAATATTTAAGTGCTTATTAACTATAATCCAATGCTTCCGGTAAGCTTCACAAGAGAATGGAGATCAAGTGGTCTATCGTGTGATGTATTTGCGTTGGCACGTTACGGACGTAATCTCACGTTTTTCTCTCGGTTGAGACATCCAGGATAAGCACACAAACACACCATTGTGAGTAAACAAACAGATACAAATACAGATCTAAACTAAAACCAACAAAGCTTTTGTACAGTGTTCCTTCTACTCAGTAAACAGTGCTGCTCTTCCATGTGTGTCTCCACGTGCCAATGCAATTACGTCACACGCGCATACGTCACATGCTGCTGACCGGAAGCGTTGATTTAGAGTTAAAAAAGTACTTAAATATTTATCTTTTTCGCACCAAAAGTGATCGCGTCGCTTTAGAAGACATTAATTCAACAGCTGGTGTCGTATGGATGACGTTTAAGCTGACTGTCTGTGATTTTTGGAACTTCAAAAGAGAAATCACCATTCACTTGCATTTTAAGAACCTACTGAGCTAAGATATTTTTCACATTTTCTTCAAATGTGTTCTGGTGAAAAAAGAAAGTCATCCACACCTGGTATATCAGGAGGGTGAGTAAACGATGAGATAATTTTCATTTCTGGGTGAACTATCCCTTTAAGTCATAAAAAAATACATGAATTCATTAACTCACCTCTATTTGTTCTTGCAAAATGCTTAAGAACAAAGGAATCACACCAGATAACAGTAGCATTAAGGGTAAACTACCTTTAACTGTTGAGTCCGCTGCCACTTTGATTCTTTTTACATGACGTCATGATGGTTAAATCGGACCTTTCATAGGAGTTTACAACCTGCAATTACGAGTTATACGAAAACGTGAACAGTTTTTACAAAGTCGGAACCTTGTAATTATGCAAATTCCGACATGACGTGAACGCACCATTTATACATCTGTATACTGCCTGCAAGTGAAGCAGAGATATTCAGAACTCATAAGGGCAACTTTTTGTGATAAAAAACAGTGCATCTTATTTTTTGAGAAACTATCACACTGTCCTATAAGGCAAAGATGAGGAATAGAGTATCAGAATATTAAAAATGTATTTCAACCTTTTTAAAACATGACAAATCATAACTGCCAGTGGAGAGTATCGTCACTGGTGGTTCGGCACAATCCCACATGAATGTAATAACCAGTAAGATAAGCCTATAGACAATGGTCAGCCTATAGGACAACTTCAAGCAATACTGATTACAAATAAATGTAGGCCATGATGTCTGGCTCTCAGCATCCCCAGTAACACTACAAGAAGCCACATGGCAACCAGATCACAAACAAAGGGTTAGTGGCTCTCTCTCCCCTCCTCCATACTGTAGCTCGCCTCTTATTGGTCAATTCTCTGAGCAGTTGTGCATTACTACAGCAAAACAGCTGCACAAAACCAGCACTGTCAAAATGCAATAGAAAGATGCGGAGGGAAAGAGACGTTTCTACAAAGAGAAACAGTCTTCTGTCCCTCTCTTACATTCTTAGTATATTATCCCTATACATAAAGAATTATTTACATGTCAATACATGACGTGATCAGTGCTGTAGGATTATCTACAAATATGACTCTTGTAGACATTGTCTAATGTGAATGTCACAAAAACATGTCAAAGTCACTTTTCACCTCAAAAAATTATAAACACAATATATAAACATATTTTGCACAAAGAAAACGAAGTCTGTTTTAGTAACATGACAGTTAAACACATTTTACTTTCCATTTTTTACCATCGTTCTCAATTGTGATTCTCATTTTTGTACCGCAATATGTTTTATGTATTACAGAAAAAATGTATGATTTTTAATATTTTGCTAAACTTTTTCTATTTAAACCAGCATAAATCAAAGTCACTACCACAAACACTACTGTACCATGATGAATACATAATTTACTGAAAAGTAAAATATAATAATATTAATAATAATAACAATAATAAAATTGAAGATGAGAATGAGATTTCTTGGTTGCATTTTGCATTATGGCACTCATTTTTTTGTTTTTTTATACAAATATTTTTAAGATTTAAGCATTACATGGCAAATTTCCACAAAAAAAAGAACTAAGTCATCTTTAAATAATCTGCATTAATATAAATTAATCACAAATGTGAAGTATTTCACTTTAATTACAAAATTCACATTATGATTCATTCATAATATGTACATTTATTAAAGATTACTCAATTCAGAAGAAAATTGGTCATATTTGAATTGTATAAATCTAAATAGGCAGAAATATTTTGAGTGCAAGGAGAATTTTAGGGGAATATGTGCTTAATTCAAAATAAATAAATGATGAAAATAATGGACCAATGCTTTTTGTGTTAATGCTCCTAAAAAAGGCATCAAAATTTCAAGATTTGAACAAAATTCTTGACAGAATTTGGGATTCACCCACCTATATAGCACATCTTGTATCATCATTTTTAGACTATTCCAAACTGAAGCCCAGAGTACCCCAATGCAGTTTCCACTGGGCCATCATTGTTTTTCCAGTACATGAAGTGCTCTTTAACTTGCTCATATATTGTCTCCCAATTAATGTTCAACGACACTGGATTAAAGAAGTAATGTAGTTGAGATTACCCAAGCATACGCTCTAATCAGATTCTCTCGTACGTTCATTCGATTGTCATGTGAATTCGATTGCAGAGACTCCACCTTGTCTTCTTCGTTTTGTCTACCATAATTGATCTACCACTGAGCCATCACGTCTAAATTGCATTAGTAAAACACGTGAGTGAATGACAGCTGTAACCCTTCATCTGGGGTCATTACAGACAGGCTCGTCTAGTGAATGAAAAGCCTTTCAGTGAGACTCAGAGTGAAACCGATCCCTCCACTCTGTAATGAGTCACAGTAATTCCTGGAGGTATGACCATTATGGACCTATTTTTAGCCCTAATGCCTTCAAGTGAATGAAACCAAATCTATTCTCTCTGGGGATGTTGAGACTCAATGGCTAACTGCCCGAGTTTGAAGTGAACCGACAAGGCTTTTTTGAAAAGAATTTTGGGAGAAGTAAAAAAAAAAAAAAAAAAAAAGATTTTCTTAATCAGCATCTTTAAAACAAGAAACATTTACTTGAGAAGCAAAATTCTGTTTTTATTAAAGTTGAACTACGTAACTTTGTGCTCTCTAGCAACATCTGTGGTTGAAAGTTAAAATTGCAAGCAATTTGCAGAAGAACACTTTTCGACAGTTGTGTTTCAGCACTGCTCTTCTGGTGCATGAATCTCATGATTTGACCTTACCTGGACATCACATGTGTGTGATCATAATTGAGATTTATTTATAACGTGTTATTTTCATGTTTATATTATGTTATACGATTAAACATTTAAAACTGAAATATTACTTGCTTTGATAAAGAAGAAGCCTTTATTTTTTTTGTAACACATTATACATTTTGAACATATACAGTGAAATTCTTTTTTTGCATATCCCAGCTAAGCCGGGGTCAGCCATGATATGGTGCCCCTGGAGCAAATAGGGTCAAGGGCAACAGTGGCATCTTGGGGCTTGAACCCCCAACCATCTGGTTGGTAACCCAGAACCTTAACCGCTGTGCCACCACTTCCCCCTTAAAACTGTGATTTTCATATTTTGAATGGATGAATTTACACTTAAAGCACTTTTCTGACACTACACTCAAAGCGCTTTTACATAGAGAACAGGGGACTCTCTTCAATCACCAGTTACCTGTATCTTTTAATAAACTCAGCAAAAAAGAAACGTCCGTTTTTCAGGACATTGTATTTTAAAGATAATTTTGTAAAAATCCAAATAACTTTACAGTTCCCTATCTGTCACTCACTTGACGTTGTGTCGATGTAGTGACACTAGACTCTTGGGAGCCCCAAACACCTCTGATCTTTTGAAAAAAGGCCAATGGGAATTGGCGAGTGGAATTTGCATGCCACTCCCCCAGACATATGGGTATAAAAGGAGCTGGAATGCAACCACTCATTCAGATTTTCTCTTCGGAGCCGAGCAGTTGCATTCAGTGCACTGAATACAATTCCTCCAATTCACCTTGTAAAACTGCTGGATTTACGGCGCGTGTCAGCGGCTTCTCCCCCTCTGTGCCTGCGGAGTGCAGAGAATGCCCCTGGCCATTTTGGCAGAGCAAAAAAAGAGAGTATATTCTAAAAGAGTATATTTTAATTCACAAAAAGAGCGGCACACACGGAACGTCTTTTTAAAGATGCCTTTCCATTTGTGTGTTATTCCACGTTGCGGTCGTTATCTCTCCGCTTCTGACGGCTACGATTGCTGTCTTACGTGTCTGGGCGCTGCCCACGCGGAGACATCGTTCCTGGATGGGTCATGTCCTCATTGTGAGAACATGACCATGGCAACGTTGCGGTCCCCGCACCGGTCCTTCTACCTACGGGTTTGAGGCCGCGTCGGTTAGCACTGGGGGCGATTTGGGGACATCAATGGGACCATCTCTACCGGGTATCCCCCCACGGACCTCCCATTCCCCAGCATGCTCGCTTTCCCCGGTCGGGCACACGGACGAGACCGCCGGCTCGTCTCAGGGTGAGTTCGACCTCTTGTTCGGAGCCCGGGAAGACGATGAGTTATCGAGCGCAGCATTGGAGAGCGGGCTTCTCCAGTCGGACGCAGAGGCTTAGGCTGGGCTTCCTCCTTCGGGAATGGTCGCCCAGTCTCAGGCCGATGCGGATATGACGGACACGCTTTCCCGGGTGGCCGTGAGCATCGGGCTAGAGTGAAACCCTCCACTCTCCCCTGAACCCTCGTGGCTCAACAATTGGTTCCTGGGCTCAGTGCGCCACCCACGGCCACGCCCCGCCCTGGTTCCTTTCTTTCCGGAAGTGCAGGAGGAGCTGACAAGATCGTGGGAGGCACCTTTTACTGCACAGTCCCGGTCTTTCAGCTCCCCAACTCTCACTACCCTCAATGTTGGAGCAGCCAGGGGGTTTCGGTGATCCCCCACGTTCTCGGCAGTGAAGAAGCAGACGGAGGCCATACAACACATCCTGCCCCGGTGCAGCTCAAGACCCCGCACCCCGTCTGCTCATCGCCAAGGGCGTCCTCTTGCAGCAACAACACCGGCTCCACCGCAGCCCGCCCCCATGGAGCCCAGCGCAGGAAGCAGGTGCCACCTGTATTACGGCTGGCCGCTAAGAACCTGAGGAAGGCTTCGAAGCACCCTTGAGATGGGCGACCCAGGTGTGAGGAGACCTGCTTCTCTGGAGCTGGTGAACAGACCACTCCATCCCCTGGTGGAGGGCCAGAAGGAGAATCTTTTGTTTCATTTTTTGCCACATGCCGCAAGGCTGCGGTACCCAAAAGTTCGACAAAAGAGTGATTTTCTCATTTCCTGGGTCACATGTCCGGTTTGCACGGCCGTCATCACGACAACCATCCACCATCCCATTTTTGCAGGAATGGTGCTCCAGCGGCAGACCCCCCCGCCCCTGTGCGCCCAGCTGTGGCACAAACAAGCCCACACAGGATTGGTTCCGGTGGACTACGGGGACAAGATTCCTCCTCCCCCCTCCTCAGCCAATCTTATGGTGGGTGGCAGGAGCCAGGAAGTGCTTCGATGTCCCTGGACTAGGCACAGCCACAGGGCTCGAGTCCCTTCGACATGGCACCTCGAGCTCCGCCCCACCACAAGGCCCCACCCGCCGGTACGTCTGATGTGATCATTCCCTTGGTCCCACTCACTCGGAGTTTGGGCACATGGTTCCCGCTTTCCAACCCGTCGCGATGGCTGACCCGGACCGTCTGACTCGGCTACGCGATTCAGTTCGCCAGGCGCCTGCCCAGGTTCAGCGGCGTCCGCTTCACCTCGGTGAGCCGCTTCACTGCCTGCTTGGTATGCCCTGACCGAGGAACCCTCAGTATAGACGCACTGGTGCACAGCTGGCCCCCTGGACTACGCAAGTATGCGTTTCCCCCAGTGAGCCTACTCGCACAGACCATGTGCAAGGTCAGGGAGGACGAGGAGCAGGTCATCCTAGTAGCACCCTACTGGCCCACACAGACATGGTTCTAGGATCTCACACTCCTTGTGACAGCCCCCCCTCAGAATTCCCCTGAGGAAAGATCTTCTTTCTCAGGGACGGGGCACCATCTGGCACCCGTGACCAGACCTCTGGAATCTCCATGTCTGGCCCTTGGACAGGACGCAGAAGACCTAAGTGGCCTACCATCCGCGGTGGTAGACACGATCACTCAGGCTAGGGCTCCCTCTACGAGGCACCTGTATGCCAAGTACTTGGGGAAGCACGACTTGATCATCAGATTCCTGAGAGGCGCTAGGAGGTTGAATCCCTCCAGACCGTGCCTTGTGGGACCTCTCTTTAGTCCTTTGGGGTCTATGGGGAGCTCCCTTTGAGCCCTTGGAGTCACTTCCATCAAGAGGGTAGGGGACCTGCAGGCGTTCTTTGTCAGCGAATCATCCCTGGAGTTTGGTCCGGGTTACTCTCACGTGATCCTGAAACCCCGACCGGGCTATGTGCCCAAGGTTCCCATGACCCCTTTTAGGGATCAGGTGGTGAACCTGCAAACGCTGCCCCAGGAGGAGGCAGACCCAGCCTTGGCATTGCTGTGTCCGGTGCAAACTTAACGCATCTATTTGGATCACACGCAGAGCTTTAGAAGCTCTGACCAGCTCTTTTCCCCTTTGAGGTGAAGACGTGCGCTCTTGACTCCCAGTCGTGTTCACAAACTGTGATCCTGGATGACTTTCCTCCTTAGCCCTGCGGCAGTTGAGTTTGCGGAGAAACTCACTGCCGGCCCAGTACATGCGCTAATGAGCCCCTGTACTGAGGTAGGTGCTCCACATGTGCTGGTTTCCCAAAGGCAACCCCATGTGAAATCTTCCGCAAAATCGTTTCCCTGTCGGTAAACTATGACTTCCTTGGGCAGAGGCCCCTCTGCCCCCAGTCGCCATGCTTTGTAGAAACTCCTCCCCCTTCAGGTAGAACCTACAATGGGACCTCTCCACATGACATACTTCCAACAAGACTCGGTAAGACCATGTGACCTATTTCCACTCAAAATACCCCCCCCCCCCCCATTTCTTTTAGGCGGTGTGTGGTATCCTCGGTGTCTTCACCTTGGGAGGGACATCCCCCAACGTGCACACTTATGGCTCCCAATTGGTTAACAAATTCCACTCTTTTGGGGAGAAAAAAGAGGAAAAGAGGCCTTGGCTGGGCTAGCCTGTCTCTATTTGTTGGGCAGTCGACTTGTTCCTGAAGGACCGTTCGATGCTCATAAGAGCGTTGGGGGAGGTTACGTGATGCCTGGTGCGCTGACTACGAGGCACACAGCGGTTTGACCGTCTCGCACCGCCAGTCCACGTAACACAGTTCAGGTAGTTGTGGCGTTTTTTTATAGGGACCCCTAGTGTCACTACATCGACACAACGTCAAGTGAGTGACAGATAGGGAACGTCATGGTTACTTTCGTAACCCCAGTTCCCTGATGGAGGGAATGAGACATTGTGTCCCTCTTGCCACAATGCTGAACTACCCACTGAAATGGCTGGGACCTGGTCTCGGCTCCTCAGCACAAAACCTGAATGAGTGGTTGCATACCAGCTCCTTTTATACCCGTATGTCCAGGGGAGTGGCATGCAAATTCCACTCGCCAATTCCCATTGGCCTTTTTTCAAAAGATCAGAGGTGTTTGGGGCTCCCAAGAGTGACCCCTAGTGTCACTACATCGACAAAACGTCTCGTTCCCTCCATCAGGGAACGGAGGTTTACGAAAGTAACCATGACGATCTTTATTGTAAAGGGTTTAAACAATGTTTTCCATGCTTGTTCAATGAACCATAAACAATTAATGAACATGCACCCGTGGAACGGTCGTTAAGACACTAACAGCTTACAGATGGTAGGCAATTAAGGTCACAGTTATAAAAACTTAGGACATTAAAGAGACCTTTCTACTGACTCTGAAAAACACCAAAAGAAAAATGCCTAGGGTCCCTGCTCATCTGCGTGAATGTGCCTTAGGCATGCTGCATGGAGGCATGAGGACTGCAGATGTGGCTGAAACTAAAGAGGTGAAACTCGTGATATGGCTGATACGAGTTCAATGGAAGACTTTTTTATTTTTAAATCATATTGTACAGCCTCAGTTGATAATGCAAGTGAACCGTAATACTACAGTAGTATGTCTATGCAATGCACACAATAACACCATAAACTAAAAACTTAAAACGAGGATTCATTAACGATGGGGGTGAAATATACTTTTTTAAACGTGAAAACATAGAAGTCATACATTTTAGTAAACAGTAACTTCCCCCAACAACATAGATACATTGCGATTGGTTAACACACGAGTAATGTTCAATTCATAAAAGCATGACAACCAATATAAGCTTCAACAACCCTACCAGAAAACATATCCAAGCATTATAGCAGGTAAACAACTTTGCCAAACAGATAACAGATAAACATACATTAAGACTGCAGCGATGCTGTCCTGAACTGTGTGAGTTTGACTGAACTGAACAGCGTAATTAGTTTCTCCAGCCAGAACATGTGACATTTGGTTCTTCTTTTCTGTGTTTATGGACATAATGTATAATGCAAGGATGAATGACATAAGCCAGTGATTTTGCGCCAAATCCGATCCGATAGCTCAAAATACAAATCATTTTTAAAGGCTTACCGGAGTGAATCTGGGTAAGGTAAGGATATTGTTTTGAACAGTGATTGTTTATGTACTCAATCAATAATGGCAATTTGTACTTACTTAGTGCAACTTTAAGATATATTTTTCAAAGAAAACATCTTGAATTAATTTTTTTAAAACTTTCTAACCCAACAGGCACATCGTTTTTTTGTTTATTTTTGCAAATTATTAGCATAAACATCACTACATCTTGTAAGATTTATGCTTACAGTAATAAGGAACCATTTGCCAATGGGCAAAGAAAAATAAACTTAGTGGCAAGTTTTTTAAATTATTATTATGTCTAAACAAACAAAAAAAATGTATTCATAAAATATTATTATCATGCACAGTGCACAGCTTTGCTTCTTAAGTAAATTGATCTTGTTTTAAAGATGTTTAGATATTTTAACTGGAGAACATTAGTTTACAGGGAATTTAGTTAAGGAAAAATGTGTTTACGTTTATGCATTTGGCAGACATTTTATTCAAAGCAACATACAGTGCATTTAAGGTATGCATTTTATCTGTTTGTGTGTTCCCTGGGAATCGAACTCATGACCTTGGTATTGCTAGCAAACAATTAACATGTCATGTTGACATTTAGTGTGATAAAATCACTTACTAACATCTCCGGTGTAAAGTTATATCCAGTTCTACAACTTCATGACAACGTAACACGTAAACCCTGTAATCCCGTAAAAATGGCAATTTAAACAACATTGCAGATCAAATAATACACAAGTTTTAACAGAAGAATTAATATGTGCTTTTATAAAATTAAAAGCATCACATTACTGTCTTGAAACCTTCCAAAAATTGGCCCTCATTCATTTCTGTTGTAATCGCCTCACTGTAACCCAGATATTTGCTTTTTTTTTTTTTTTTTTTTTTTTATGCCACAAATGCTGTTGATTGAGCTAAACTTGTATTGAACCCGGAATTTTCCTTTAATTTTGTATCCTTAATTTACCTCCCTTGAGGAGAAAAAAGATGACGTTGCTCTTCTAGAAAATTGCTTTGACACCTTGTGATGCTTTCATTAAAAAGAGCAATAATATAACGCTTAACGTAATGGAAATGATGAAGATTTGACAGGTTTTATGGAGATGCTCTGCGCCTGTTATTACACCCTGGTTGATAATGAAAAGCAGCTTTCTATTAAAGATCATCATGTTAGGGCTTGCCTATCACATTTGCCCTGGAAAAAGTGCAAATAAAAGTTGTACAAGACAATATTAAACTTCCAGCACTGTAGCGTTAAATGCCATTATAAACCACGCCATTATAATAAAGAGATGTAAATCTTGCCACTGTTAATATTCTCTCATCTTTTGATTGTACTAATACTTTTAGAAACATTGTAAAAGTAGATTGTTTTAAGTACTCATGTGATGCATTAGTCATTAAATTTTTATCTTTTTACCTTCTATCATGGCTTTACATAATACTCATAAAATTGACAATCTTTATTCTTATTCTTATGGTACATGGCCATTACTGAGAGGCACTCTTTGTGCTCCAAAATGTCCACAATTGATTAACCCCTATGTAGCTTTGGAGTCAAAAATGGCCACTTTTGAAATTAGCTTCCTTAAAACACATGGTTTTCTTCATCTCAGTGGCATGAGATTTGGTGACTTTTCCTACATTTGCTATCCATACATACACACACACACACACACACACACACACACACACACACACACACACACACAAAAAAAAAAAAAAAAAAAATATGGACTGGATTGAGGTTGTGTGGTGGTGTGACAAAAAACTCACACTCGTGATGTTCGGGGTCAAATTTGACCCCACATCGGAAATTAATGGGTGAGAGGATAAAACGAGCATTGTCAAATAAAATCAATAAATCAGCCACAATGCAGAACACACACACATAGAGAAATGAAGGGGTGATACTATAACATATCCACAATGTGTAACACAAATGCTCACTCATACACACACACACACATAAGAATGAGAAGGTGAGACTATAAAAGAGAGCATTTTTTATAGAATTTGTCAAATAACATCAGCCACAATGCAGAACACATAAAGAAATGAAGGGGTGAGGCCATAACGCCGGGTTCACACATCCTCCGTAAGCGAAGCGTGAGCAGCACATTTTAACAGATGACACTGTTTACACTGCAAGTGTGAGTCGTGAGGAGACGCATCCCAGAAGCGTCCCAGATGTCAGCGGATCTGGGTGCAGTACAACACTAAAATAATCAGGAGATTATTGAAAAGACACAAAAACAAATCAAAATTATTCAAACAGAACCTATAGTGCACTACAATTTATATGTCTTATATAAACTGAATAAAATAACTTAATAAAGGAAAGAATTAATAAACTTCCAGACATTTTGCCATTCTGTGTATATAGGTGTACAATGTAGACCAGGGGTACTCAATAGGCGGACTCCGGTCCGGATACGGACCAAAGGACATTTCAATCCGGACTGAGCTCTAAATCTTTGTACTAGTTATCTGACACCTGGCTAAGTGATTGTGTAAGCACACGTGTATATGTGCACGGAGCGGGAATAAAGCACATTCAGCACTAGAGAGAAATATTTCTCTTTAGTGCGGAAATAAAGCGCGTGCAGCGCTATGTGCTTTATTCCCGCTCCACGTGCGTTGCCTCTCTCCCCGCTATAGACATGAGGCGCAACATAAAGCCTAATTTACTGTACGTACAAGTTTCCGATGTGGTTATTTTAACATCAAAAACATTAACGTTGCACCTTTAGACTATAACTTTTTTCCCTGTCTAAATTTAGCTTTATTAATCAGCATGTTATGAGCCTTTAATAAACAAACAGATTTTTGTTCACATTTTTTTAAAATTAGATGTCATCATGGATGGCAAGGAAAGCCTATTTATACTAATTATGCAAACAGTATTTTAATGCTTTACTGTTGTTATGTAAATTGTTTGTTTGTTGTTAATAGATTCTTACTGTAAGGAAAATATAAAAATGGTCCATTCAAACTTTTACATTTTTATAAATGTTCTCTCAGGGGATATCCCTGAACCACCACACAGTGTTTTTTATCAGCCAAGAGGCCTCCTTTGTCCCATACATTATATATATATATATATATATATATATATATATATATATATATATATATATATATATATAAACACAAAAACTGTACTGCTGTCACTCGGCTTCAAAACGAACTGTTGATCTTATCTTTTAATATTCATATCCAAGTGCCTTCGACTGATGAATTCTTGATGAAATAGTTTAATCTTTTGGTAGAAAAGATCTTTCAGACCCCACTACTTTGGCTGTCTCTGGGCCCCCAGTGTCCTCATCCCTGCCCAGTTTTGAAGAGACTATTTTGACTGTTTAGGAATATATATATATGTATATATATATACACTGTATATATTTGTTTACAAAGTACTATTGCTGCCAGCGGGTCAAGATATAAAAACTATTTTAAAAAGATACATTATTTCCTAGCCATATAACACACACACACATAAATGAAAGGTTGAGGCAATAATACTTAGCACACACCAAGCATTCTTACACACATGCACGCACACCAACACGCACACACACACACACACACACACACACACAAATTAAAGGGTGAGGCAATAATACTTAGCACACAGCAAGCATGTTTACACACATGCACGCACACAACACACACACACAGAGAAATGGCTGTGTTTTAGACAGTTGAATTTTTCCACCGTGAGAAAGTTTACGCTTAGGGGTGGAATCAAAATGTTTATTCTAAGTCTTATGTTTTTACACAAAATTAATTATCACTGTTCATTCCTGTAAATTTCTGTTTATTGGTGTTGGTTTTATTTACATGTTTTATTCATTTATTCTATTGATTTATTGAATTGGGTTGTTTGAAATAAATGATAGCTAACACAAATTTTACTCTGAAGATCGTCCATTACTATGGTTCCTCTGGCATGATCTGGAAGTGGATAAGCCCCCTAAAGTATTACCCTTCGGCACTACCTGCAGTCCGTGGTGTGCCACTTATGCCCTGCAGCGTCATGTGATCGAGCACAGTCTGGCAGATAAGTACATCACGTTCTCAGTGGGGAGATGTTTTTATGTGGAAAATTGCCTCTAGAGTTTGTGCACCCCTGATGCAGCCAGACACTTGGTCGATGGACTGAGAGAGATGCTTTCATAAACTGGATTTGAGATAAGCCAGTTGGCCAGCAATGTTCCCAGTGTTCTGAGTCACTTACCAGCAGAAGCCCAAGCTGAGAGCTTGGAACATTGGTTAGCTCAAGACAAGTCTGTCATACCAGAGTCAACCTTAGGCCTAAGCTGGAACTGGCAGATGGATACCCTGGCGTACAAGCACCGACATTTTGTGTATGAGACTCCCACCCTGAGGAATATCTACAAGGTGTTAGCCACTCAATATGATCCTCTGGGACTGCCTTACACTAACCATGCAAAGATTATCATCAGGCAGCTCTGGGACAAACAGCAGGGTTGGAACGACCTAAATTTATCATCAGAGCTCCTGCAAGCATGGCACATCTGGGAGAATGAACTTCAGTACCTACCAAATATCACTGTCCCTAGGACATATGTCCCTCCTGAGGTCGAGCAAGATGAAGTCTGCTACGCATGAAGTCCACATATTCTCATATGCTTCAGAGCAAGCCTATGGAGCCATGGCATACTTGAGGACCATGGAAAAGAGAGGCCAAGTGTACCTGTCTTTCATTGTAGCTCGATCTCGAGTGGCCCCCAAATGATCTCATTCCATTCCTAGATTGGTGGCTTGTGGAGCTCTTGTGGCAGCCCAGATAGCTGGATTGTTGGAAAGGGAACTGACCTTGCTGACAGAGATTACAGCATTGTAGACGGACTCTACCACCATCCTTACCTGGCTGAACTCGGAGTCTTGTTACTACAAAGGCTTTGTTAGAAACAGAGTAGCCGAAATCCAGGAGCTAACAGAGAAATATTCCTGTCACTATGTGGATTCAGCTAATAATCCCACAGATGACCTCACTAGAGGTAAACCTCTGAGTGCCCTCACCGAGCAGAACAGATGGTCTCAAGGATCTCAAGGACAGCTACCTGGCCTTTGATGCCAAGAACAGACCTGACAGATGATCACACCGAATTACGGAAGTCTGCCTTCTGCGGAGCTGCCACAGTGTCCCCTCAATCCAACAACCCTGATGTTTGGAACCACCATACCTGGCAGGACCTCCTGGATGCCACAGCCCAGGAAATCCAAGTAAACCCTACCTTCAGTTCCTATCCTCAGTCAGAATCTTATCGCCAAGCGGAAATCCTTTTTCTTAAGCGGGTTCAGTAGGAGTCCTTTCCTGATGACTATCAACGCCTAGTATCTGGGAAATCAGTGTCCTCAGGGTGTTGCCTTTTTACTCTAGCCCCTAAAATGTATTGATCCAATAGTTTAATCAGAGTTGGAGGTCTATTATGTAGAGCTGAGGTCATTGAAGAATATTCCATAGACCCCAATTTCTTGGATGCTTCTCATCCAGTCACACGGTTGATGATCCAGCATTATGATAGCAAGCTGCATCATTGAGGAACATGTTTCTACATGTTTGTAGAAATGTAGCGCTATTATTGGATCCTCCATGGCAGTGAAGCCATTCGTAGGTACCAGCATACATGTCCAGAGTGCCAACATTGGAGGGCACGGACAACCTTCCCATGTGTGCACACACCGGCATCCTCGCACGCCCAGGACCAGAGCTGTGAGTGTTTGGACGAGATGATGCGCCGCCGGACCCGCTCCTCAGACCCCCGGGCCGATTAGATGAGTCACCGGGGGAGAACTGCATGTGTTGTGGCCGACAGGCTAGAGGCCGGGCCGCCTTCCCCTCTCACCTGCCGTGGGCCTGGGAAGACCCCTCGCACTGTGGACCCTGGAGGGGAGCGTGTCCAGCTCATGCCTGGGCTATTCCAAAGACACTACCCCGCCCTTCACAGAGCCCCATCTCACTGCAAGTATGCCAGATTCCCCCTTTATTATGAACACTATCCCCCCCTGGACACTTTATTATCCCCATTTATGGACATGCTATTTTTATTATTATTTCCAATAAATACCTCTCCGAGGCTTGACGCCACACCCACTGTGTCTGTATCTTGCTCACCCCACCACACCACATTGTTCTGCACCAAGTGAAGTTTCAGCAAATAAACAGTAAGTCAATGCTTTTTTCCCCTTCTGCTCTAGTGTACTAAGGGGCTGCTGTGCCTTGTTAAAACTGTGTATGTTTATTGTTTCAGTACTGTTACAAATTTTGCCTATATGCTTGCATAAAATACAGCCTATTGCAACAGTAATTGTTAGAAAAAGAAATTAGATAGTTAGCTATTTTGGGTTTGGGTCGGGTTAGGGCTTCATAAATCTGACGGTATCGTTCTAGCCGGATAGGGTCGGGCCACACGGTCTCAGGTATGGGTCGGGTTTAATTTTAAGGTCCGTGCAGACCTTTAATGTGGAGTAGACTGCTTTGGGCCAATGCTGGTTAAAATTGGGAGATGCACAGAGAAGCGCTGGGGAATAATCTTTAAGTGCTTAACAACCAGAGCGGTGCACTTGGACCTTCTCAGTAGCATGAATGCTGTTTCTTTCCAGATGGCCGTGAGGCAGTTTATCACACGACAATGGACAGCAGCAGAACTGTGGTCAGACCAAGGAACAAACTTCCGAGGAGGCGAAAGTGAACTGTGTGAAGCTTTCACAGAGATGGCTCCTGACTTAAAGAAGCAGCTCGCTCGTCAAAGTATCCACTTTCACTTCAGCCCCCCATCAGCCCCACACTTCGGAGGAGCGTGGGAGATACGATCTGTAAAGTCTGCCCTTTATACTGTCTTGGGAGTTCAATCAGTATCAGAAGAGGTCCTCTTGACAGTCCTCTTGACAGAGTTGGAAGCAATTCTGAACTTGAATCATTTAGGGTACATGTCATCTGATGTTGCAGACAGTGATCCAGTGACACCATACAGTTTGCTCATGGGGCGGCCAGATGGTTCCTTACCACAATTAATTTACCCAGAGTCTGAATTGTTGAGTCGCCGACACTGGAGGCATTCACAAGTCTTAGCTGATAACTTTTGGTCCAGGTTTATCCGAAACTACCTTCCTGGCCTCCAGACACAGCAGATGTGGCATGGTTGTCATGTTCGAAGATCCACAAATGTCTAGGGTCCCCTGGCCTGTTGGACATGTCAGCAAGACACACCGCAGTCCGGATGGACATGTCAGGTCTGCTGATGTAGACATAAAATGGCAAATCTACACTCGATCAGTAGCACAACTGGTGATCCTACCAGCTTTGCCAGATAATGGAAACAGTGCTACAAGCCCAAACTGAATTAAGTCGCCTTTTAGCAGGAGCAAAGCTGCCTAGCACCTTTGGGGGTGGCTGTATAAAAGGCTCCCAATAAGAGATTTTTTACTGTAGGACTTTTATTTTGATAAGATTTAGTAGAAGCTGCAATTCCTTATACTTCCTGTAGAAGGCAGTATTGTTTTAGTTCGCTGCCTGCTGAGTCATTGTGTAATACGGAGAGAAATTCAGCAGTGTGGATGAAATGTTTTTCTTGCCTGTTATTCGGATGTTTGTTGGTGATTTGGTGTTTAAAATGTTAGTACATAAAGTAAGTGTTTTTAGTTTTATTTATGTTATATCCATATTTGAAGTGTATTATTTAACTTTATGCCCTTTACGGACATGCCGTGATTCATGTGTGATCGCGTGATAGATAACTATTCATCTGGTAATTAGTTATGTTGTATAACTTGGTCTGTGATAAATATTGAGCAAAATATTACAGTTTACTTTGTAATCTGCCTGTAAACTGTAAATTATTGATATTGCAGAAAGGTTAATCTGTATTATTTTCATTTGATGACGTTCATTTGGATTAATAGAATGTTTGTACACTGATTCGGATTTATTGAATAACCTATCAATACTGAAATCATTTCTTGGGAGAACCAATAATTCTGTCAACCTTAATTGCACATTCTGTGTGCATGGAGCTTTATGTAAATGTGGAAGTGAATATTTTTGTATTCTGGATTGAGTAGTGACAGTTAATGGAAAATATGTACCCATTCATACTATATTTTAATGTAACATGTCTGAATGTTGTTTTTCAGACTGTGCATTGACTGTGATTCAATACACTTTGGAACAGAAGCTCCAGTCTCCTCATTATTCGTGTCCTGACCGACACACGGGATTGTTTACTGCTTATATGAGTAGAGTCAGAACCTAACAGTCCATTTGCCTCTCCAACATCTTCACTGAAGTGAATGTGACATAAAATGTTCTTATTTTATATGAAAATTAATGGTGTAGTTTAGTAATTTAGAGGTAAATAAGGTAAAAAAATAAAAATAAAAAATAAAAATACAACAATTACACTGTTATACCGCAAAGGCCCCAAGAATGCACCCATAACAAAGGGTGCACAAGGGTTAAAGAGATTGGTTATTATACATTAAAACATTAAATTGTTTGGTGGATTCTTATCACCCAAACCTGTATGTGTTATTTTTTTCTGTGGAACACAAAAGGAAACACTCTTTTAGATGACTGGATATGCTACAATGTTTTAATTACTGATAGTAGACAATTTCCAACATCGTGCTTAGATCCGGATGCATTTATGTGCAAGGAAGTGCAGCAGATGCTGAGTCAGTAATGTACTGTCATTAGCTTCAGTCTGTTTTACAGTATTTGACAGCTCAGTTCATCAGGTCTCAGAGCAGTGAGCATTCAGAATGGAAGTAATTGATAGAACAGCACATGCTGGTCCCAGTGCTGTGTCTGTTTTAAACTGGGAGAATCTGATGGCTAATCCTCTTACATCGATTCTGGTGTAGTTGTTATTCCAGAGAGGGAGTTTGGAGACAAACTGGCATCTCAGATAGTGACCGTTATCGACCTGGACGATTAATCGGACAATATTTGACCAATTTGATAGTGCTAAATCAAAACAGCCCACTCCCAAGTCTCTATCATATTCTGCTCCGTAAATATAGTTTTTGTCCTTGGGGATTTTTCTTACCCATTTTTGTCTGCCAGGCGACAATTGCAAGTCCACGATAGCTTGATTTGAGGCCTCATTCATGTCTGTAGCACATGCGGTGTGTGATGAGTTACATGCTGAAGTATTATACTAAGGTTTAGGAGTATTGTTTCCTGAACAGTCCCCCTGTCTTCCATTGGAAAACACTGTGAAACACCACACAATTATTGTCAATCAGAGCATATTATATTTTATACACATATTATTAGATCTGTGAATCGGATGACCATGTGAACAGCCACAAGAACATTAAATCTGTCATTTTCACATCCGATCTGGGCCACTTTCATATGTGTAAATAAATCGGATACGTATCTGATTTTTTCCAATGTGCCTTCAGTGTGAACAGCCAGGTCAGATTTAATGTGATTTTTACATCAATCTAACTCAACATTTGTCATTTGCGCTTTTGATATTCAGCATATTCGACGTCTTGTTTATTGTTTAAAACTTTTAATAGTGAGTAATCTCTTTTCTGGTCAATGCATTTGTGACGAGGAGGAGGGCGTGTGCTGCATGGCCGACGCTGAATCAGCTTATCAGCGGGAGAGCGAGATAAAGGGCAGCCGAGGTTCGAGAGAGAGAGAGACGCTCATGGCCACGTTGCATGTGTGTCTGTGTCCTTATGTTTTATGTTGTTTTATGTTCATTTATATCATTAAAGTTTATGTTTACTGTTCAGCCAGTTCCTGCCTCCTCCTTGCCCATCCTTATACTGTAACAGTATAAGGTCTTTCTCCATCACTTGCTGACATAGTGTTAGACAGGCATTAATTGTCCTATCCACATAAATAAAACAGCTAATTACATTTTTAAATGCAATTTTGCTCATTATTCATGTTACAATGATGAACAAGTGTGTTATATGCATGCGGGTCAGCTTAGAAGTGTTGCCTGTACATAACAGTATTTGAAATGGGCTACATTTAAAATGTCATGTGAACAACCTTACAAAAAAAATCTGTTTCAGCTGCAGTGTGGACGTAGCCACTAAAAATGTCCTCTTTCCGTACACGTGTTTTGGTATTGTGACAAACATAGGTAGTAGGAACATTTTCTGCATGCTATTCCATAAAAAATTGCTTACAGCAGCTTTTACACTTCACATCTGTGTAACCATGCAATTATAGTTTTGTTGCACATTTTGTCCACAGACCTCCAGGGACACACATGTATTTCTTTCACATACCCAAATGTGGTGAGTGTGCAGGTGCAGACTACGAAACTCTTCATGCATGCGTCCATTCATCGGCAACAATTAAAGAATTACATTCTGAGTTGCTGAACTACGTCTTGTGTATGTTTAGTGTCATTAACTTTGTGGTGCTTTAACGGTATGTAATTGGGCGCTGGTATCTCTGAATCTTATGTCCTGATCGTGACACTGATAAAAGATACTGCAGACGTCATTACCCTGATAAAATGTACTACAGACGTCGTGACACGGGTTAAAGATGCCGCAGACATCATGACAGAGCTGTGATAGGCAAAGATCTAATGTCTTAATGAAGGTAAAGTTGAGGGAAATGGGTCAAGACTCAAGAGCAACACTCCTGACAAAAGTTTTTTTTCCTTTTTTTTTTTTTTTTTTTTTAAATAAACAGAATCACTGCAAAAAAATAAATAAATAAATAATACAATTTCTTAAGGGACATTTGCACTGAGCAAGTTTTTGTGCCTGTCTGTGCCGTTTTTGAATTGTTTCTATTATTTTTACCATTACGCTTGCTGTATTTGCAACTTCTCACACAGGAGACTTTTTTTAGATGCCGTGTCAAACTTTTGAGTTTTCTTGAAACACCTACTTTCTGTTTTATTAGTTGTGCTGTGTCTAGGTTTTTCAGCGCAACAATGTGTTTGGTTTGAGCGGCCCCATAATCAGTATTACTGTCTTTTTTGTTTTTCATTAAATTGATTTCAACCTGTTGAAACTCATTTACCCCACCCACGAGTCTGACTTCACTTTGCTTAAATGAGTTCACATTCACTATATTGTCTGCTGTTAAAAAGTGTTAATAAGGTTGACAAGCAAGACACATTTACTTGAGAAGCAAAATGACAGATATTAAGTTTTGTTTTCAGGGAAATCTTACAAAATGTAATGAGGTTTATGCATAAAATATGGGAAACCTATTTGCCAATGGGGTGGGAAAAATTTACTTAATTCAAAGAAATAACAAGTTTATTTTAATTAGCCCATGCATTGGCAAATAATTTTGTTTCAGAAAAAACTGTTTGTCAATATGATCAAAATTGATATGTTGCTACTGAATGTTCCGGGATCCTGAAATCAACCCCTTCTGGCGAGTTACTGACAAGCACCATCCCACATCAGACATTTTAACATCAATTCATACAAGTTTATCTTTTTTTGTGGTGTGACTGATATCACATTGTGCAAGCAGTCTCAGAGACATAGGTTTTAATCACATGGAAACCACAAAGTCATTGCATTCACATCATTGATTATTAGCTCGATTCAGAGGTTGCATTCACATGCAACGATAATATTTTTACTCCACTCATGGTTAGGTTTAGGGTTGGGGTTTGGGTTAGAGCGTATGTTTAATAAAATAAGCATTCCTGTTGACTGTTTTACATAATTTACAACTTAAAATACAACTCGCTTATGGCGCCTTTCTGTGAAGCTCACGGGTACCCATACGTTCGATGACACTTCTAGCTTTGGCCACTGGGGGCAGTCATTCAAATTTCGGTAAATTTCTACCTACTTTTGCCGAATTCATAGTAGCCATGTTTTCATACAAGTTACGAAATTTAAAATATGTGCAAAATCTGAATATTTCAAAAACAATTTGGGAACAAAGAAGCGTTTCCATCCCATTTGTATATGGTGTACATGACTAATATGATTACATTGTAGTAGTCTAGTGGTGTGAATAAAGTTTGTGCTTCATAATCTCATGATGTGTTTTTTTATTGCCTAACATTAAAATATACACTTTAAAAATACACAATATATTGACTTTATAGTGCTTTTTTATTTATTACAAGTGTTACATTGCAGTACATTTATACAGTCTGGGTGTTATGAATTTAACATTGTCCTAAGTGCTTTCCAGTATCAGATTGTGCAGTTTATCCTGGCTGTTTATAATTGGCAATTGTACAGATACCTGTCTAAATAAATAAGCAAAAAGCAACAAGTGTTTTATCCAGCCTGGTCTCATTAACATTACATGACCGTGGAAAATTTTTTGCAAAAACAAAATGACGTGCTTTCCAGTGAAAAGTCCAGCGTGGGGCGCCAAATACGAGTGAAATGGTGTCATAATCAGACAAGGTTTTTAACGTAAATATTAGATGGGGGTTTAAATGAGTAAAACGTACCTGCCTAACCTAAAACTTTAACCTAAACCTAACCAATAGTGTTCTAAAATCAAATGAGAGGTAAAAACAGACATCCTTACACTAAACCAACACCTAAACCTAACCGATAGTGTCTAAAAACAAAATGAGAAATGAAAAGCACATTTTCTGAAGCATGCATGTCATTTCGTATCACTTCTGTGACACTTTCGTCTCACATGTCAGCTTGTGCAAGCTAAACACATTGGAATAAGTGTGTAAATGTAGGTGAGTCTGAAATACAATTTTTCTAATTATGCATTAGAGTTAAAGTGTTTGGATATCATAACAGCAGTGTGTGAGTAATAGAGCAAAAAATAAGTGTTTATGAGCTGCTGTACTCATGATTTTTGTGAAAGTGAATTAAACACAGTTGTTGTAGCGCCTCTAGTGTTCATTTCACTAGGAAACTGCAGCGAAATGTAGAACGTGACACGTAAAATTCAGTTTGCAAAAATATAGTTATAGTAACATTCATTCTATGAGACTAGGTTGATTTTATCTCTGCTCTCCCCCTTCATCACTGCTTGACTTTGGGAAATGAAGCCGTGTCACTTGAAAGATGTAACTTAAGGTAAATAGGAATATATTCGGTAAAAATGTTTCCATGATAGTTTATGCACGTCTTCTTATTGAATAAAAAATCCACTTCACACGAGCATGATTGTATTCATGCACATTTTGGAGATTTAATTTGCATCTTGGTTTCCATTCAGCATTTTTTAAATGATATCCCAGAATTTGCACACACATACACACACACACACACACACACACAAAAATAAAATAAAATAAAAAATATGTGAATGGGAACAAAGTGAGACCAGTCTGTTGTTCTGACCATTGCAAGTATTCCAGAACACTCTCAGGGCTCAACGCTAAGAATTCTTTCTATCAGCCCGGTCGGGCGTGTGGTTTTTTTCTTGCCCAGCCAAGATTTTCACTGGCCCCAACACAAAAATAAAAAATAGCTATTTTTACCATCATGGCTTTAAAAAAATGTGTCAGAAGCTAAATATATATATTTGGTTATATCTATATTACGTTTTTAAGAAAATTTCTTCCAAAATGTTATCACATTTACAATTTGCAAGATATAATTTATGTCTTATGTAACTCCATATAAGCACTTTACAGATATAAATTCTATATATTAGAATTATATATTAACCTCAGCCATCCTGCCATTTACACATGTTTTTAAGCGAAGATTTCTATGGAGCAAATGATAGATTTTCGGTTACCCGTTTAGTCATGCTGTCAACTTTTGGGCCCTCTGTAGTATTTTCACGAGCAGGATCAAAGATTTATTCACTGAGTTAAAGATTTGATTAAAAGCTGAATGTAATAAACATAAGAATTCCTGAGAGAGGAGACCATGCTACTAAGTCGGGTTGTGACATATAATATACAGTAGGTAAATAGCAGGCCTAATATATGAATTAAGATGTGAATATAAACGTGAAATCAGACAACCCTGACTGATACACAAAGCACAAAAACACCTGTGGAGTCCAGAAATGAGAAATGTGTGTTATGGATGATATGGAGAGAGCATGCACGTTAAACAGAGTCCACGCTGCACAGAGAGAGATGATGAGAGAGATGCATGGAGAGAAATGGATTTACAGTACATTATATAATGTACATTATATATTATGCACGCTATAATCGCACTCGCACATCTCTGAGTGCTCGGTAAGAAAACTGTTCGCTCAGAGTAATTTTCGTGCTCTCTCGCTTGTTGTCTGCTTACACTATCGTTATAAATGCAGCACTGGCCCGATCAGGCAAGTGACAGTTCTAGCAACTGGTCCGAATCTCTCTCACACTGGCCCGGGGTTGTTCCTTATTGTCGAGCCCTGACTTTAAACATTTTATTGTTGATACTGGGGGTTTTCAAAGATTTTTTTTTAATTTATTTTTTTTAATAAATACTGATATTGCATTGCTGCATATTGTTGTGGTGTGGGTAGCAGTAGTTTTGGTACCTGGCTTGAACTGTGCTTGAATCACTGTGTGTCTGGGCATTGAGAACACAGGCAGATGGACAAACGCTAGCTAGTTCAATGAAGAGGTCTCCGTACATCCTGTACCACGCTGAAAGTCACCTCTAATCAGGGACGGATTAACCACCGGGCCGATTGGACCATTGCCTAGGGGCCTCTAAACCTAAAGGGCCCCGAGCTCTAAATCAATTATTTATTTATTTAATTTGAGATACCCATTATAAATCCACATAAATGTAAGCCTTATGTGAAATACCATTAGTTCGGCTGAATGCATGCTGGACAACAGCAGCGCGAGCACAGGCACTTGAGTGCGTGCTCAGGGAATCTGTGTCTCACAGGTGCAGTGCATTTATTTGAAGGACTACAGAGAACAATGTCTGATTTACAAAATGCTTCCAAACACAAAGATAAGGTGCAGTTTACCCTGGCTGTGTACAAAACTAATGGTTTAAATTCATATAAGCGACAGAATTTGTGCAACAGTATGGAGGACTTTAAAATGTTTTAGTCCTGCATGCATTTAATATTTAATGGTAAAAACGAAAGGTGCCTTAATACCCTAAATATGTGCACGGTAACCTTTTGTAATATTTAGTTAACCGCGAGAGTTCACGAACGGTTATTGTGTTATTTGTCGGGAGTCGGGACTCGGGAATTAAGAACGTTTATTGCCACGTATCCATCAAACACAGTCTCAGATAGCAGGGAATAAAGTGCACAGTGAGCTATGAACAGAAATAGCACAATACATAGATTTTCAAATGATAAAGTCACATTAAAGTCGAACAAAAATAATCTCTGTCACTGCCTGCAACATAGTAGGCCTATTCTTAATCAATGGAAAATGCGTAATTCTGCCCGGGCAGTTTCGCTTTTCATAAGACAGCGAACGCTATGGTTTATAGGACTTCTTTGGGATGCTTTGATTTTTAAATGATTCAGCATTTAACTTGTGTAATTACTGTCTGCACACCAGAGCAAAAGAGGGAAAAACATTGGCTCACCGTTTATCAAGCGCTGAAACTTTGCCAGGTGAAAGACAATCTGGAATTATGTGTAACAGTCACATTAAGTCCTCTTTGCAACCTGAACTTCATCAGAATGATGATTTGTGACACCAGTGGTGAAAAAGCTTGACAACAAATGGTTAAACAGAACACAGGTGTCTCGAGATGCGTTAATAAATATTGAAATTATTTTTAAGTTAACAGTGTCTAAAAAATGTGACGGTCCTGCACAACAAATTGTAAAACAGAACGCAGGTGTCTTGAGATGCGTTTATAAATATTAAAGTTCTTTTAAACTTTACAGTGAGTTGTGGCACAACGATGAGAGACGTCCGCCCAGTACGTGTTTACATGGCCTTGACGCACATGTGAACAGCACATAACTCTCCCTATAGCCTACTTGAAAAACTGACCCGAACCTGGCCCAAAACCTGTAGGTTTGTCAGACTCCGATCGGGTTGAAGACCTCTAAACACGTGCAGAATAACCAAATAGTGATTTTGGTATTTGAATACCATGCACATCCCTATTAATAATGCATGATTTTGGATCGGTTCATAATTAAGAAGTACATATACTGTAACTTGCCATGTAAGACATTGCTCCAAACTTTTCTTCCGTTAATTTGAAAAACCCAACCAAATCTGGCAAGTGTCCTGTAGCGCATAAAAGTGAACACAGTCACGTGACATGTCATAGGGGGCATCCATGGTGTACCGGCCCATGGGCCTCTCAGTCTTTAATCCGTCCTTGCCTCTAATCTACAAAGCCTACCATATCAGTGCTGTCGTGTGTGTGTGTGTTCGATTGTAAAGCACTGTGATTTAGAAAGCTTTCACTCTAGCATTTTTGCTGTCAGTTTTACATCAGAGTTCAGGAACATTTGGCTGGCATTTAAGCAATTTTCCCAGATCTGTATTGTACCTTAAGTACAGTTTTTGAACATTTCTACTTTATTTAAGTGGAAATATTTCTGTTGACTTTCCCATTTACTTCACTACATACAAGAGAAAATCAATTCTTTTACTGTGTTACATTGCTCCAGACCTGCAGTTTGTTACTTTGCGACTAAACACCGCAAAAAAACTATACCTATATGTTTCATATATTGCATATATGGTTTTTACAACCCTGTATATATCAATAATGAACAGATGTGCTTATTACAGCACAATGGTCAAGTGTTGTTGTTTTTAATTGTGCTCTATAAATAAACTGACATTGACATTGACATTATGAAAATGTCTTGCCTCACAGCAAGAGGTTCCCGGGTTCGAGTCTCGGCACAACTGGGCCTTTCTTTGTGGAGTTTGCATGTTCTTCCCGTGTTCGTGTGGGTTTCCTCTTGGTGCTCCGGTTTCCCCCACTCTCCAAAAGCTTTAATTGGAGACCAGTAGCAGTTTTAACCACCACACAAACCATGCAATTGCATGGGGCCCCAGACGTTGAGAGGGCCCCCACCCCGGTAGGAAAGCTATGAGGTGACATGTTGTTATGGGTACACATGCGAACACGCCATTGTCAGCGCTCTCAGAGTGGTTCACGTTAGAAGCTGGTCAGCAGGTCAGTAGGACTTTGGGTTTGGGTTTGTAATTTATGAAAAAATATATAGGCCTTCTGAACTTGTTTCACTCACACTCTCAGATAAGCATGAACGGATGAGTTAGGGGTCGTTCACACCAAACGTGTTTTTGTGTGCGTCTGCGTTGGTTTTTCATTGTTTTCCTATGTAAATGCGCAGGACGAACATCCTTGACTGCTGCACCACGTCTCTGTGTTTCTTCAGTGTGTCACACAGTGACCGGCACATTTTAAACACTGTTTCAAGTTAATAAGAACTTCAGGTTTCAAAAATGCATGTCGAGACACCAGCGTTCTGTTTAATTCGTTGCGCTGCATCTAGAATGTTTTTAGCGCAGGTGTCACAAAGATTTAACGTTCTGAACCAGTTCAGGTTGAAAAGAGGTGACTGTTACGATGCTTAACATTATTCCAGATTGTTCTGCACCAAGCAAAGTTTCAGCGCTTGTTAAACTGCAATCTAGTGTGCTGAGGGGCCACCGTGCCTTCTGTGTTTACTGTTACTGTTATAAATGTTGCCTATGATATTTACAAAAAATAAAGCCTTTTGCAACATGGTGAACAATACACTGCAGCGTGCATCCGGAAAGTATTCACAGCGCTTCACTTTTTCCACATTTTGTTATGTTACGGCCTTATTCCAAAATGGATTAAATTCATTATTTTCCTCAAAATTCTACAAACAATACCCCATAATGACAACATGAAAGAAGTTTGTTTGAAATCTTTGCAAATTTATTAAAAATAAAAAACAAATAAATCACATGTACATAAGTATTCACAGCCTTTGCCATGACACTCAAAACTGAGCTCAGGTGCATCCTGTTTCCACTGATCATCCTTGAGATGTTTCTACAACTTGATTGGAGTCCACCTGTGATAAATTCAGTTGATTGCACAGATCTGGGGAAGGGTACAGAAAAATGTCTGCAGCATTGAAGGTCCCAATTAGCACAGTGGCCTCCATCATCCGTAAATGGAAGAAGTTTGGAACCACCAGGACTCTTCCTAGAGCTGGCCGCCCGGCCAAACTAAGCGATCGGGGGAGAAGGGCCTTAGTCAGGGAGGTGACCAAGAACCAAGAGCTCCAGCATTTCTCTGTGGAGAGAGGAGAACCTTCCAGAAAAACAACCATCTCTGCAGCACTCCATCAATCAGGCCTGTATGGTAGAGTGGCCAGACGGAAGCCACTCCTCAGTAAAAGGCACATGACAGCCCGCCTGGAGGACTCTCAGACCATGAGAAACTAAATTCTCTGGTCTGATAAAACAAATATTGAACTCTTTGGCCTGAATGGCAAGCGTCATGTCTGGAGGAAACCAGGCACCGCTCATCACCTGGCCAATACCATCCCTAAACTGAAGCATGGTGGTGGCAGCATCATGCTGTGGGGATGTTTTTCAGCGGCAGGAACTGGGAGACTAGTCAGGATCGAGGGAAAGATGAATTCAGCAATGTACAGAGACATCCTTGATGAAAACCTGCTCCAGAGCACTCTGGACCTCAGACTGGGGCGAAGGTTCATCTTCCAACAGGACAACGACCCAAAGCACACAGCCAAGATAACAAAGGAGTGGCTCCGGGACAACTCTGTGAATGTCCTTGAGTGGCCCAGCCAGAGCCCAGACTTGAACCCGATTGAACATCTCTGGAGAGATCTGAAAATGGCTGTGCACCGACGCTCCCCATCCAACCTGATGGAGCTTGAGAGGTCCTGCAAAGAAGAATGGGAGAAACTGCCCAAAAATAGGTGCGCCAAGCTTGTAGCATCATACTCAAAAAGACTTGAGGCTGTAATTGGTGCCAAAGGTGCTTCAACAAAGTATTGAGCAAAGGCTGTGAATACTTATGTACATGTGATTTTTGTTTTTGTTTTTTATTTTTAATAAATCTGCAAAGATTTCAAACAAACTTCTTTCACGTTGTCATTATGGGGTATTGTTTGTAGAATTGAGGAAAATAATGAATTTAATTCATTTTGGAATAAGGCTGTAACATAACAAAATGTGGAAAAAGTGAAGTGCTGTGAATACTTTCCGGATGCACTGTAAATAAGACTAAAATACTATTTTATACAACATATCCTCAAAGTAATAATAACACTGTATCATGTTATAATGACAAACTGGACAACAATAAATAACTGATGGGTTATAATATTAATAAATACCAACTAAATTCCAAAATGTTATTGGGTGAATTAGTAGGTTTTGCACACCCTGTTCACCCAAAAAAAAAAAAAAAAAAAGTGTTTTGTATAAATATATATAGGTAAATATTGTTTTTTTATCTGTGGAAAAATGGGAAAACATACATTAATTACATTTAACTAGATTTTCATTTCATTAAACATTTTGAATGTATGTACGGCTTATAGGACAAATTTAAAATTATGATTTAAAATAAATTTTATGCAATTATTTAAGCAAAAATTTTCAAAATAGGGCCCCAGGTTGGTCGGTTGATTGGGGCTTCAGAAATCATAAACCCGCCCCTGTTGGAGACCCTAAATTGCCCATAGGTGTGAGTGAGAGTGTGAATGTGTAAGTCTGTGTGTGTTGCCCTGTGATGGAAGCGGCTATAGAAGATGGATGGATGTTGTGATCAGGGGTGTAGGAACCATTATAACTGAGGGTAACATGTCCCCCTCACTTTTAGAAATAAATAAATTCTATTTAAGAAAAAAGAAAAAAAGATCAGTGACTAAGTCAACAACAGTGTAGGCAGAGAGGTGACACAAGTTTCTGAAATTGTTCAAATAAGATCATATTTGACTCGGACATATAGGATTTTTTTTTTTTTTTTTTTGGTTCTGGCTGACTGGACCAATGTTTGAAATCTTTGACAACAGTCATTTAATTATGTGATAATTCATTCATACATGCTTTCTACATTTTAGCTCTAACTATTAAAGTTCTATCACAAAAAATGCTGATGTTTCTTAAAAGTTCAGTTGACATGCTTTCTTTCAAATGATACCATATATTTTTGAAAGCATAAAACATTTTCTAAAAAATAAAAAAATTCTTTAAAACTGTAATTTCATGAAGAGAAGCTGATGAGAACACAGTTTACACTGGGCACGTCCGTTGACGCGATGCAACGGCTTGATGCTGTCTACACTGGATGAGTCGACATGAACATTTTAAACTGTTTATTTGTGTTGTTGGCAGTAGCCTGTGCAGGGCAAAAATAGAACGGGACACCCGTTTACTGTCGGCACCAAGTGACATGCTGCAAAGGACACTTCCAGTGAAGACAGCATCATTGATTATAATGGGTTCTATTGCTTTTTCTGTGATGTGCCACTCACGTCCGGTGTATACAGGGTGTTAGAATGTGTGTGTCCCCCCATCCTATGCTTAGATCCTATGTTCCTAGTTGTGATGATGCAATAGAAAGTATTTCCTGCTTTCAAAAGAACAATGCAAAGCACAGTTGTGTGGCACAGAATGGACTCTTTCACATTTTCGGGTTTGAAACAAGGGAGCAAAACTTTTATAGCGATGAATGGGAGATCATAGCAAATATTTTATTGGCATTCCTATTTCCTCCAATAGCAAAAGTAAAAATCTTCTATCAAGTTTCCACAACTTTCCAAATGAGAAAAAAAAATAGAGATGGATTATGACAGACAGAAGAGATAAAGATGCTAAATTTACTGCCACCCTCTCAGCAGCTGGATTTGAAACCCCATCGCAGCAGTGGTGTTTTTATACAATGCCATGTTAATATACCACAAAGAATAATGTTCTAAATCAGCATTAAATAATATAAAATAGTTTTAGAGTATTGCTGCTAAATTAAGGCGGAAATGCGTCATTAAAATTTGTGAAAAGGCTCCATTTTTGAGCAGTTACTGTGTAATTGTACTGTATTATTAAGTGACTATATATTTGTTTCCAGACTGTTCTCAGGTTCCAGATAGGAAAGATACCTGTGTTAAATACTTAAGAGCCCCCAACAGACCACGGCAGTTAACCCTTGACACACACATTAAACAGAACATGTGCTGCCGCCTTTGCCTGTCTAGTATCAATGTATCCAATAACATGCTTTATGTTACAAAAGTCAGGCAACAGAAGATAACCTTTAATCTTTACTTTACTGTACATTATCCTTTCTTTTTACATGACCTTATCGTTTTCTATCTTTTCTAAGGTTTAGCTCTGTTTTTACTCCGCTTTTTTCCTTGTCAGTCTTGTTTCTTTTGCTCATGATAACCCTGACATCTATTGTCTCTAGGAATGGGAATAGTTAGGGATTTAACGATTCTGGTTCCGAATGGTCTCAATAACTGGTCCAAACTATGTTCTACACAAAAATACTGAACAAAAACGGATATAAAACGTATTTAACATCTGTTTAGTTTTTTCATTCCACACCTGAATGTGAAAAACTTGTGAGTTTGACTGATTGCATTAAATCTCCAATTGAAATTTGTGCTATAACACCCAATAATGCTATAAAAATGTTATAGAAACAAAGGCAATAATCAAAGTTGCTCAGTTATTAACATTCACAACGTGCTATTTTTAACATATTTTTTCACATTTTTGTTGACAATAATGTACAAAATGGCAAAAACGTGTCCGTCAAATAAACAAACTTTAACCAATTATTCATTCATATTAAACACTTTTAACATAAGATTTAGATTTATAATCATAAAATAAATAACATATGAAAACTGTCCTTGTGAAAACCTGAGCTCCTGAAATTAAAGTGAATAAATAGTATTTTAAAGTATTGGCTAGTATTACTATTAGCTTTTCAGAAGTTACCATGTTGTTAATCGTTTTGTAGGCTATAATTAATTTTCCTTGTTTTAGACAGCTTAGGCTATTGCAATGTGTGTAGTATGTTTTTACGGTTTTTAAGGAAGCGTACTATAGTTCAAGTTCACCTGTGCATTTTCTTTGTCATTTACGCAGTTGTAAGTTGTAATATTACGTCTTTGTGGTAGCGGGGGCGTGGTCAAGCATCTCTCCGGAGAGAGAAAGCGGTAAGGGCGCTTACACCTGAGCTAAATTATGTCTAACACCTGTCTCTAATTTCAGTGAGCACGGGGAGAGTGGCATAAAAGGAGCCACACCGCCAGTAGAGAGAGAGAGAGAGACCGGCGTAAGAAATGCAATTCTAGCACTAAAGTTATTGTGAAGTTGTGTGTAGCTAAAGTCAATAAGTGTTCCTTAGAGAATTAATCACAATACTCAACTTCACATGCACAAAGGTCTATGCCTAAATGTATTTAGTTAAATTAAAATCATAATGGATTCAAAACATAAATCTACTTTACTCACATTGGGAATGTCTTATCGTGTACTTTCCTCCACATGTAAGCATGTAATACTGCCAAAAAAGTTTAAATAGACATTATTCACCAAGTTGACATTGCTTCCTAGTGGCCAGGAGCATTTCCGTTGTGTTGTTGCTTAATTTATTTGTGTTATGGTTTAATTTATTTGTGTTGTGAGTTAACTTTGTTGTATTGTGAGTTGATTTTGTTGTGTTGTGGCTTAATTATTTCTTTGGCTGTGTCTCGTTTGGAAGGATGCATCCTCCGGAGGTCGCGTTCTTTGAAGGCTGTAGTATACCGAGTGTCCTCCTTTAAACAAATCTTGTTTAAACGAGATGGTCTTCGTAGGACGAACGGAAACGGAACGGAACATGGTTGCTATGACAACACGCCACTCTTTAACAAGCACGAGCGCTTTAAGTGAGAAGGGAACATCGTCCATCTGGAAGGGAATGCATGAGGTACATTTTCGGAGAGTTATAATGATGTAGAGAATACTACATTTTATATACTTTTATATAATATTTAAACATATTATATACTCTGCACCCATCTACTGAGGTACTTCAACTTGGGAATTAACATTCCTTGCATTTGAACATCATATTTACGGGCAAATTGGTGTCATTTTTTTAGACATGTCCGTTGAAGCAAAGAATTGTGGGTTGTGAGTGCCCACAAAGGATACACCTCATGCATCCTCCGAATTCCCGTGAAGGAAGGTCGCATTGGAAGGCTGCATTCGAAATGTCCTACTCGCTTTTCTGAAACGAGACAGCCTCGATGATGTATGCGGCCGACAAATGCGACCTCCGGAGGACGCATCCTTCCAAACGAGACACAGCCTTTGTGTTTGCTTTATAAATTTCATTGTGTTGTACACCTCTGGGCCACTGTAGACTATGCGTGGGGGACTGGAAATTAAGAGTAAGTTTCAATCAAAATCATTTAATTATCATCATGATCTTATTTTTCATATCATCTTTGTTATCGTTGACAAAATGAAAATACCCCTTCACATTTCTGCCATTAATTTTAATAAATATATTAACAGAATATGACTGTTTTCAAAAAACATGATTGATTTTTTAATGCTTGCATTATTTTAACAGCACTTCACTGGGTGGGCTGCAACGAGGTATGCAAAAAGACTGTTTCATTAAGGAATGAACTACTATCCAATAAAGTATTACGAATGACATAAATCAAATTAAAAACAATGGAAAATATAAAACTATAGATTTCACATTGTTGATTATGAGCATGTATTTGATATATTTTAAGTTTTTCGCGAAATATTTAAATATATACAAATATATAAGTAGCTTGAGAGTGTATAAGTAGACCAACTCGACTGCGTCATTCACAATGCATCATGGGAGTGGGCAATCGCTTCAGAGCTCTTCTGCCTCGGTTTGTTTGCAGCGATTCTCGGATTGGTGGATCTTTCTCTTCAGCATTCAAGGTGGTGTAGTTCTTTACCAAGAATTCCAGTATTAATTCCAGTATTTTTTTTTTTTTTTTTTTATTAAGATAAAATAACATGGACTGATGGCTTCAAATGGAGCACATAACATTGATTAACAACCGCAGACCTCACGGTAGGTCTGTCTTTAAAGGTTTACAAGTTATCGTTAATAATTTCCCCTATGGGAAAAACAAATATGATTTTTACTTCTGGAATCAGACCGAACTTCATGAAAATCATTCAGTTCTAGTGATTTTTAAAAATGGAACTGTTCTCGATGTTCAACCTCTTTCTGAATGAGGCCCACTCAGTCCACTCGGCAGACATCTCTGGAACACTCTCGGGCAGCCTAAGCAGCAGTTTTCAATGTAAACAAGTGGCATAAACGTGCAGCTCCTATCTATTTGAATGGGGAAAATGGTTGGTCAAGAATACGATCAAAGAACGTACTTAAAATCATTTGCATCATAAATTGTGCTTCTTTAGCTCAGATCATGCGTAAAAAATGCTATTTTGGCTGGTTCAGCTAATGCTCATGCACATTCTCGAGTTGACTGACAGGTGATATCTTAAAGGTGATTGACTCTTTTACCTGTAAGCGGGACTATCTTTTCTACATCCACTGGCCTTCCAGTTTCTCCCACTCATTTTAATACCAGTGCTCCATCTCAGCTAAACCGTCTCTGTCCACATCCTGTCTGTTTATACCTGATGGCGCGACAGATGTCTGAGTTCTATCGACTCACTCTTTTTCTGCCTTACTACACATTTTCTGTTTCCTCAGGGTCTTCAGAAAAGAGTACATCAGTCGGTCAGGAACCACTTGCATACAACAGTCAGCTGTCAAGGAGTTCAAAATAGCATGTCATTCACAGACTAAATCTTTCTGTTACCCTTTCACCTGCTAAGACAAGCATCCCTATTACTATTGCTAATACTTACAGTCTTTAATTTTGCAATTCAAGTTGTTGACACTAGCAGTGTTAGGGAGTACTTAACTAAAAGTAGCAACCTTACTAACTGTACAACATTTTTAAGTAGTGTGACTGTAGCACAGGTATTTTCACAATAGTATAGGTTTTCGAGTAACAATCTACATTTTCCAACGAGTTGCGCTGTAGCGTCACAAAACTCTCCATTTGTAACATTGAATTGTGAACGCAACTATGGAGCCAAGGGAGTAATCAAACACACTCTCCTAAACCATCCTCTCTCATGTAGCACTGGGAAACCAAATCATTTCAATTAATTGTTTCTTTCAAGTAGTTCATGTAAATGAAACAGTTAAAATAAACAAATCCCTTATATTTAGCGTTGGGAACTCTGAGTCATTTTAGTGATTTGTTCTTTCGGACGGTTCATGTAAATGAACTAGTTTACATAAATGATTCATTGATTCATTTGAGTCCTGTGCAGCCTTAAAGGGACTTTGCATTCTTTTTTTAAACTAAATAAATTCAGTATGTTTTGATTGTTATATAAAATAGCATGTTCCCTATCTGTCACTCACTCGACATTGTGTCGATTTAGAGACATTAGGGGTCACTCTTGGGAGCCCCAAACACCTCTGCTTTTTTTTTAAAAAAG
The DNA here is from genome assembly GCF_019703515.2 of Myxocyprinus asiaticus. Lineage (NCBI taxonomy): Eukaryota > Metazoa > Chordata > Actinopteri > Cypriniformes > Catostomidae > Myxocyprinus > Myxocyprinus asiaticus. Next base: position 48,314,955 of record NC_059354.1, read on the forward strand.
GTCAATGAGAATTGGCGAGTGGAATTTGCATGCCACTCCCCCGGACATACGGGTATAAAAGGAGCTGGTATGCAACCACTCATTCAGATTTTCTCTTTGGAGCCGAGTGGTTCTATTCATTGAAGCTGAATTCATCCGCGAAGTTCATTCACCTCATCTGCTGGATTCTACGGTGCATTTCAGCGGCTTCTCCCCCTCTGCACCCGTGGAGTGCAGAGAACGCCCCTGGACGCTTCAGCATAAACAACTAAAAGAGTTTATTAAAACAAGGATAAGGCGCTCGCGGTGCACTTGTGTCCGCAGAGCGCCGCCACCTGGCGTGGGCACCCGAAACACCCATCCAGGGCCTGTAGGTTTACGTCGTCCCTGACAGCTAGAGTCTACGGTGCCGCTGGACAAGCCGCCTCCACCCTGCACGCCATGGCTCTCCTGCAAGTACACCAAGCCAAGGCGCTAAAAGAACTGCACGAGGGTAGTTCTGACCCGGGATTGATGCAGGAATTGCTCTCGGCGACCGAACTCGCTCTCCGGGCGACGAAGGTCACGACGCGGTCTCTCGGGCAGGCTATGTCCACCCTGGTGGTCCAGGAGCGCCACCTTTGGCTCAACTTGGTTGAGATGCGCGAGGCTGACAAGGCACGGTTCCTTGACGCCTTCATCTCCTAGGTTGGCCTATTCTTCGACACCGTCGAGGACTTTGCCCAGCAGTCCTCTGCGGTGAAGCAGACCACGCACCCCATCTGCTCGTCGCCAAGGGCATCCTCCTGCAACTACAACACCGGCTCCGCCGCAGCCCGCCCCCGTGGCCCGGCCCCGGCGTGGAGCCCAGCGCAGGAAGCAGATGCCACCCATCTCACGGCCGGCCGCCAAGAACCCGAGGAAGGCTACGAGGCACACAGCAGTCTGCCCATCATACACCGCCAGTTCACGCAACACAGTTCAGCTAGTTGTGGCGTTTTGTATAGGGACCCCTAGTATCACTACATAGACACAATGTCGAGTGAGTGACAGATAGGGAACATCCTGGTTACTTTCGGAACCTCCGTACCTGATGGAGGGAACGAGACGTTGTGTCCCTCTTGCCACAATGCTGAACTGCCCGCTGAAATGGCCGGGACCTGGTCTCAGCTCCTCAGCACAAAACCTGAATGAGTGGTTGCATACCAGCTCCTCATATTTATACCTGTATGTCCGGGGGAGTGGCATGAAAATTCCACCCGCCAATTCTCATTGGCCTTTTTTAAAAAAAGCAGAGGTGTTTGGGGCTCCCAAGAGTGACCCTAGTGTCACTACATCGACACAACATCTCGTTCCCTCCATCAGGGAACGGAGGTTACGAAAGTAACCAGGACGTTTTCTTGTGTATATTAGGTAAATATGTATGTTCAGTTTAATGTTTTACCTTATTTGTTTAACCTTTAACCAAAATTAACCATGGTTTTACGATAATAATATTGGAGTAACCATATCTGTAGTAACCGTAGTTAATTTTGTGGTTACTATGGCTTCACCACACATACCATTGCTAAACTATAGTTACATTGTAAAACCATGGTCAAGTCTGCATTTGCTTTCCATTTAATTTCATTGCTGCCTAGGAGAAATAATTGAGATATTTAAGAGATCTAATTTTTTGTTTTTCTTTCCTATGGATAGAAGTAAAATGGATGACCCATTTGTCAAATGGATCTTGACAAATCGAAACATCTAAACGGATGTCAAATACATTTCAAGGGACCTCCCATTTCCCTGAGCGTTCTCCCATTTTGAATGAACACTAAAACCTGCCAGTGATAATGTGCTCTAGTCCAAGATAGCTATATTTAGTAAGATAGCTAGCATACTACTAATGAACACGACTGATGGCATCTGCCCAGACAGCGAGAGAGAGAGAAAAAATTGAGCATGTGTCCATGAGCCTTTCAAGTTCAGACTGAGCTGAAAAACCACTCTCAATTTGCATGCTGTGTAGTGAGAACCATTTGATCTGTGAGCACACATCAGGTGCCCACCCTGAAGTAGGAAGATGTCTTTGAGCGTAGACACTTCATAAGAGCTAAAATTCTGAAATTCATCCTCTCTTTATGAAGTATATCCTGTGGGGGGCATTTAAATCTCCTGAACAAGCCTCTGTTGATGTGTTTAGCATAAGCATTAGCAAAAGTTTTATCGTTCAATAGCCATGTAACACAGATTCATGACTTAACCCATTCCGGCATTAAATGTCTGCACTCTAAAAAGCTTTGTCAAATTACATAGAAATGTAACTATATATATTAAAGATTGTAGCATTTACTACTATGTAAAAGCACTTTGGTGTTGACTACTGTCTGGTAGCAACCCAGGATATCCAGTTAGATCAAAATATGATGTACAGGCACACACCACCAGTGGTGGAAATGAGTCAGAGCTCTTGGGTGGTCACTTATACCGACAACCATTGTCAGCTGACCCTCAATTTAATATTTAATAAAAGTAGTTTAATTAAAGCCAATTATATTATTTCAAGATGTAATGTGTAATTTCTGTGCCACTACCGTCACCAAACTGAGTGATGATGGCTTGAAAAAGCCTTCTCTGAAAGTGTAAACTAGTATTAGATTGATAGCCTTGTTTGAGTTTGTTTACATTTGATTACAATTGTTGACAGCTGGCCTTTTTGAACATTCCATCAATTTAAGTCAATGGGATTTTGGGGGATTTTGGGGGTTTTCGATTATCCGATTTGCGAAAACCTAAAGTCTGATCAGTTAGAAAGGTCATAGCACACTATCCCAGACCAGTCTGCAGGTCTGTGCCAATTTTGGTGGATATAGCTTGAAAGCTCTAGGACGAGTTACTGTACAATCAGAAATTTTGTTGGTTTGAGGATTAATAAAAAAATTAAAAATAAAAAAATAACTCAATGGTAAATTCACATCATGTCTGAATTACCATAATTGCTAGATTATGACTTTGAAAAAGCATTCACGTCTTTGCAGAACTCGTATTTACTAATTGTAAACTCTGAATGTAAGGCCCGTTCACACCAAGAACGAGAACTATAACCATAAATGTAAAATTTTTATTATAGTAATCGTTCTAAAGCTAAGAGAATAAATTGACCTATATAATGTGAAAATATATAGTGAAGCACTACTGTTTTGGAGGTTCTGACAAAATATTCTTTGCTTTAGTCTATTTGAAAAAAATGCAATAAACAAAAAGTAGGAAGTGTAAGTTGTAAATCAAAAATAATTGCATAAATTACACAATCTGTTAGGTTACGTTTAAGGGTTAGTGTAGGGAGGTCGGTTTTGTTGATTTAAAATTCGATAAAGTATGAGCATTAAAAATGTAACTCACATTTAGTGCCAATCAGTGGACATTTCACCTCGGAACTGCCGGTATGTGTGTAAGGAACCATGTAATATTTAGCAAAAATGTTTCAACAGTCACGTAATTTTCATTAGATCAGGCTGATTATCTCCATTGGCCACTTTGCTGTCTAGATATCGCCATTGGTTATTGAAAAAAAATATTGCTCGACCACTAAGAGTTTTAGTTACGTTGCAGTCCAAGCTCACATACTTTACCATCTATGACATTCACAAAAAGCACTAGGAGGAAAAAATGGAAGCATTTGTCTTGTGGTCAGACAGCCAAACATTTTAATAATCCTTTAGCGCACCAGATATCAGGCTCCTGAGAGGGCGAGCATTTATTTATTTATTTCGTATATGTTCATCAGTGAAGGGGCTTTTAGGACTCAATGAGTGAGATAAGGATGGATTGGACTGAAAAAGAAAACACTGAATGGACAAAATGTTTTGTGCTGTACTACATTGCTGTCTGTCAGATCCTACTAAGTCCCTGGTGCGGCCATGTGGCTTCAGCAGCCAAATAAGGCCAGCCGAACAGGGCTAAGCCTGCAGAGAGAAGGACATGCTGTGACCTTTGAACTCTGGGTCTGATTCACCATATTTATCCACAATCGCACACTCCAGTGTGCATGACCAGAGGCCATTTGCTTTTCACTTGTTCTTTCTCACATGGTTGTCAGAGCAACAGAAGAGAGAATATTTCTGTGATGTACCGTCTGTTTCTGTGAGCTGAGGAAAGCTGCCATCACCTCGTCACCTCCTCCAGTTTAGAACCAAAATTTCACCTTCTCCCATAGTGTAAATTACTTTTTCATAGTTTGGTGTTGTACTGTACATCTGGTTTTGAGAAATTTACTAAAGAGATTTTGTTTGACGAGGGCTTTAAATTAGGCGTAAACCGCTATGGGTTTTTATCAATATCAAGAAATGAAGGTTTATATGTCAACATCTCAAAATTAGGGTGGCTGATGGCCAATATAATGGTGAAAAGTAAAGAATAGAAAGTAATGTCTCCTCAAAACATTTTTCAGTTCAACATCGCAGTTACATGCACGACAGGAGATTTGTCATTTTTTCTGAAAGTCAAAAAAATTCCCTCCACAGTATCATTTCCAGCACATCTCAAATTCTGCATTGTGTTTAACAGAATTTTGTGGTGGAAATGAAGCTGAATTAAATGTTTTCTGTTTTTTTGAAAATAAAATGGCCAACTCTGTTGTCGCACTAAGGCTAATTTCATAGGTTGCATTTCATGTATGCTAAATACACAAAATTAAATCAGATAAAATCAAATTTCAGGCAAACTTTTGGGCAAAATTACAGCTTGGAAATTATGGCCAATAAAAATATTCTGCTCACAGGTGATATTTCCCATGATTTTTCTTTGTTTTCTTCAAACATGACTTGTCTCATATTTCATCTCAAGCATGCTTTTCACTGACACGCTTGTCGCCTTGGTAAACAAGTACACAAATGTTTGAAAAACTTAATTCGGGGCAAAATCTGTGGAATTATGAAGAATGGATTTAAATGTGTTACTAAGTACGTCTTGCTCAAAGTACTACACACTTATTGATAGCTGAAAGCAATCAAATTTGCCAACATAGTAGATTAACATACTGTATATTCAAGGGGTGTGTAAAACATTGGTTGGATAACAACCAAATTAAAAAGATGAAACAAGCAGAACACATATAACACTTTCAAAAACTAAATATGTCTTTATTTTTGTCTTGCCTCCCTCTCATAGGGTCCGACTTCCTGTGTAACACTCACATCATCCCGGTGAAGAATGAAGAAGGAGTTGTGATGATGTTCATCTTGAACTTCGATTACGTTCTGGACGAGGAGAGCAACGACTCTCTAGAGAGACTGAACGTTACCCCGCCTGCCAAACCTAAAATCAGTGAGTGGAAACTGTGTTTTTAATCATCTGCCTGATCAGATCTGTTTTGAGAAAGTGAGGCCTTCTCATATCTTCAGCGATTATCTGCTAGATGCTGTTTCACACTTACTGTAGCTGCTCTTTGCCTTGGGTTAATACAAGAAGGTTGTGTTGCTATGCAATAGAGCAGTGCTGCCCTGGAAAGCCAAAATGTATTAAAGGGATAGTTCACCCGAAAGTGAAAATTATCATGCCATCCCAGGTGTGTATGACTTTCTTTCTTCACTAGAACACATTTGTAGACAAACAGAATAATATCTCAGCTCAGTAGGTCCTTAAAATGCAAGTGGATGGTGATCAGACCTTTGAAGCTCCAAAAATCACAGACAGTCAGCATAAACGTCATCCATACAACTCCAGTGGTTAAATTAATGTGTTCTAAAGTGACAAGATCGCTTTTGGTGTAAAAATTATCAATATTTAAGTACTTTTTTAACATGAAATCATGCCGGTCAGCGCATTCGCGTCGTGAGAGCGCCGAGTTCACGCGGTCTCTCATGTGACGTATTCGCGCTGGCACGTTACAGAGGTAATCTCACGTTGTTCTCTCGATTAAGACATCCAGGATAAGCACACAAACACACCATTGTGAGTAAACAAACAGATACAAATACAGATCTAAACCAAAACCAACAAAGCTCCTGCATAGCGTTCCTCTTCACTTGTACACAGCGATGCTCTTCCATGTGTGTCGCACATGCGTCAGTTCTTGCGCGAACAAGCCAACGCCATTACATCATGCGCGCATGATGCTGCTGACCGGAAGCGATGATTTATAGTTAAAAAAGTACTTAAATATTTATCTTTTTCGCACCAGAAGCGATCGTTTTGCTTTAGAAGACATGGATTTAACATCTGGAGTCTATAAAGGTCTGATAACCATCCACTTGCATTTTAAGGACCTACAGAGCTAAGATATTTTTCTAGTTTTCTTCTAATGTGTTCTGCTGAAGAAAGAAAGTCATACACATCTGAGATAGCATGAGGGTGAGTAAATGATGAGAGAATTTTCATTTAAAGGGTGAACTAACCCTTTAACTACACCAACACTGAACATAAGAGAAATGGATTCATAGGCTTTTTTTCGGTTCCAGTAGCATTTAAAAAAAAAAAAAAAAAAAAATCCTGATTTTGCAGCACCACAATTTCAAAAAACAATTCTCTTTTGTCTTGGCAACCCTACTCATGATTGGACACATACTCAGTCAGTCCATTGTAATCCTGATTTCGAATGAGCCCGGAACGGTATGGAACAGCCAAATGTGGATTATCACATTTTTACACTCTGTTTCCTCTCAATCTGAACAATTGTGCCAAACCTGTCTGTTCCAGGACTGATCATAACCATAGAAACCTGTTTTCAGTGATAACTCAATTTTGACAAAATGTGTTGTTACTGCATTTGCAAAACCTTGTGGTTTTCAACCAAACTGGTTTTACCTCAGGGCCCAGATTGGACCCTACTTTACGACCCAACACAGTTTAAAAATAGCTAATCGTACAAAAGAAAATAATCAAGCATAAAAATCGAAAATAATTTTTCGATTAGTCTTTAGTTTGATTTTTTGATTTCTTAAAGCCTCTTGAATTTCAATACTTTCACCATTCAGAGCCAATTTTACTGGGTACAAACCATGTTTATCCTCGATACAAGTGACCCTGTAATTAATGTCATTGTGTAACCTTCAAATGCCGGTGCCGTTAAACCGCATGTGTTTTTCCTCAGGTAGCTAGCTAAAAACAAATTAATAATATTTAACTTTCTCAGCAAACTGTTGCTCCGCCATTGTTAAACTGAAAAAGAAAACTAAAGGTAGAATTATTAAGTTAATGCTAATGCCTGCTGTTGTGCCCCTTGTGGCAGCACTGAGAATGCAACATGTATTTCCATTAAAAAAACGTTAAAAATAGTGTTAAAAAATAGCTTGTGTAGCTAGAAGCGTTGGCATTCATGTCTTTGCGTAGAGTATATTTTGGGCCTTTCAGGCTAATATTGTTTTGTTACAGTATTCGTGCATGCTCTGATCTTTCATACTGTAAGATCAAGTGGTATTCAAGTAGAAATCTCCAGGTGGCCACTACAGCATGCTGCAGAACAACTTCCTGGTGCATCTCTGTTGTGCTAAACCAGCCATTTTAATCAGCCTGCCTGGCTCTTTCCAGACCCAACAGTGCCAGAAAGTTCCTTAGCAGGGCAGTGTGGAACAGTAGACCACGGTGGTGTTTTCATCAATCGAGCATGCTAATTAGTCATGAGGTGCTCACTGCGACCACTCACAAACAGTTGGAAATGTTGGCATCTTCTCTCAGCTTAGCTCAGGGCTGGTTTCTATGGAAGTACAAATTACAATTTTCAAAATCGACTAGTTGGGGGTTGCTTGAACGATTAGCTGACTAATCGGTCTTAATGAATTTTGTGTAATTACGGGTTCACCTGACCCTGGATGTTTACACAAGACGATGTTTACATAATGCATTCTAAAACTGCTGGACAAGAGAACAACAGAATGGAACATAGTGTAAGTGTGATTTTAAAAGTTGGACTATTTTTAACTTGACATGCTCTCTTAAAATAGCAATGCTCAAATGCACATCAAAAGATGTGACACAACAGCCAAAAATGTCCATCTTAATATGTATTTCTTTAGCCATGAAGTGTTAAATGGGATGAATTTAAAGACTTTTCAGAGATAGTTTTACTGTGTGTTAACTGGCTAAATCACAGCATGCTTTCAGCTTACTAATTAACGCACCACCGCAAAAAAATAAATAATAAAAAAATCTAAAATATTTAAAAAAATATATTTTAAAAAATCATATTTTATTTTATTTTATTTTGTAGGGTTTAAAGGTAGAAATGTGAAGTTTATAATTTTATAAAAGCACCTACTTTTATCGTTGTGTTAAAAAGTATTTAGTATTTAAGCTATACTGTAAATAGTCATTTTTACAGTCTTTTTAGGGTTTTAGGGTTATGGCATTACATCGTCACGGCAACAAAGCTGTAAAATTGGATATAACTTTACACAGAAAAGTTTAGTAAACGATTTTATCACACTAAAATCATGTTAACACATTTTGTTTATGTATTGTGGCTATATTTTTTAAACAGTATTTTAACATTTACAGATTGGCCCCATTCACTTCCATTGTTAGTGCCTCACTGTAACCCAGGTTTTTGCTTTTTATAAAGAAAACGAGGGATAAGTTGAAATATTTTTTTGTGGTAATCAACATTATCCCACAAATGCCCAGTTAGTATCAGTTAGCATTTTTAGACTCTCTGGATCATATCAAGAAAGATTGTTAGTGAAAATTAGAAAGGAAGCTGATGATATTAACACATTTATCATCAGGTCTCCATTGCAACAACTTCCTCTTTCTGCAGGCCAGTTTCCTCTACACCCTCTGACAGTGCAACGTGCCGTAGGGTGGACAGTCGTTGCAATGATGACGCATATTTCCATGTCCACAGGGGTCGGTTACAGCTCTGTGCAGCTGCTCCGGCCTCTGGAATCACTCACTTAGCAAAGCACACTGCTCTAGGTGAAGGTTATTTTTAGTGGGAAATGTTGCTGTGTGTTTGGTGCCCCTGTGTGTCATAGAGACTATATGTCAACATCAACTCAATACTAATTTCGTTCCATTCATTTTTTTTCATGAAGTCAAAGTCTAAATAGTTTATCGCAGTAAACTTTTGGAACTACACCACTTCCTGTTGCACAAAAAAAAATGAGGTTTCTCTCTTTTTAGTAGAACGTGATATGAATGTGCTTTGATTCTGAAGAAACTGCTGCATCACACATTTCTTTACCTTAATGCATGTTATACAGTAGATGTAGCCCTCTGTAACATGCTGAAGACCTTTTAGACAACTAGATTTAATTATTAAGTATACATGCATGGTTAATCCACATGCAAGGAAAAATACTGGGGTAAAAAGTACATTTCTCAGTTGTTTCCATGTCTTCACTGAATTCTGGTTTAATAGGATGCATTAATACAGATTTGATGCTGCCAGGTTCTGACCGAACAGGAGGTGAAATTTAATAATTTAATAATTATTAAATGTTTAAAATAAAATAATTCGGTCTGCATAAGAACAACATTTGGTCCAAATTCGCCCAAGCAGTGTGTGCATGCATGCAGGAGAGAGAGATTTTGGCTATTAATTTATTTTAGATGGCCAGATATATTTCTAAAATATTTAAAATATTTTTGGGGATATATTGTTTACTTTTTGTCTACTGTTTACTTTGCTTGTAATGATTTCTATGATAATATTTCCCCCACATGGGACTACAATTTTAATATTTATTTTCACTTATTTTGGGTGAGTCAAGTATCTTATTTTGCGCTTGTTTTTCCAAACCAGGGCCCATTATTATTATGATTTTTTTTTTATAAATTATTTTTATTGAGAGATCTGGTAATACTGCAACTGCTATGGCACCCATCCTTAGCACAGAGTAGTGTCATAATATATATATATATATATATATATAATTTAATTTAATTCTAAGCAGTTTCCAATTGGAAAGGAGGCTGCGGAATGTCGAAACCGGAATAAAAAAAAAATATTAAAGAAAATGTTCTGCTCAGAACGAACTGAAATGTACAAACCTAGAGTTTTTAACATACACAGGCCTCTAATAAATGAAAAATTATTAGAATTCTGTTTTTTTTATTATTATTATTTATTATTAACAATTACAGAACACTATCAATGTTTTAACAACTTTGAACTAAATAATCTTATATATGATAACAGGTTTGTGTGACGTTTGAATTCATCATTTAGTGTGAATTAATTCACTGTGATGCTTTTTCTCTGTTTTTGCCATTATTTATTTTTTCCCCCATTTCAAAGCTTATGATATGCATAAATTTTCATGGTAATTAAATAATAAAATTAGTAGCTTAAAGAAATTTTAAAATTGATATTTTTTTGTGAGGATCAATATCCTCGATACAACATTGGATGTATTGATATTTTAGGATCAGTCCATCCATCCCTAAAAGTCTCGTGAAAGCCACATGATAGCTTTTTTGAAGAACAGACAGAATTTTAGGTCGTCGTTATTACGACACGCACAAGAACCGATGGTGTTTTTTTTATGTCATCGAACCTGATGCGCTGCATAATTTTTTTTTACTAATTGCCCACGAAAATTTCTTTTCAAAGGGGAAGATTTTTTTTCATACCTTTTATTTAATCAAAAAAGCTCATTAAAATGTCTGGAACAGGACAGCAAAAGCAAAGCTGTAGACTTGCATTAACCCAAACATGCGACACAAAACCAGTTCAGATCACATGCTGCAGCATGCAGAAAATTATTCACCTAGAACGCACAGAGACGTTTCTCCGTGCCGCACTCAAATTCAGACTGAAGTGACTTTTAGAAGCAAAAAAGAAACTATCAATGCAAATGCTTCTCAGTATCATAGCAACCAATGGAATGGAATCTGGGATGTAATCCCCAGATTCTAGTGTATCCTGAAATAAAGGCTTGATCAGGTTGAATAGGAATGTGACAGACTATAAAACTCTTTAACCTCTCCAATATGCTAAGAAAACACCAAATCAAATGCAAGTCAATTTACATGCTAATGCACATTAGAATTATGCTAACCAAACAGTGAATGATCTTCAATTTGAAGCAAATATACTTCAGACGCCATATGCGGTTTGTGTGTTAGCTCACATACTTCATGAATAATTTGTTAGGATATAAAGGCCTTTTGTTTGTTCTGTTTCTCTGTGCTGTAATGAAATAAAGAGTCTGTTTTGGCCATTTCATCTTCCATTCAAAACAATTTATACATCAGGATTAAGTCTCAATAGAGGAAGAGGAAAATTGGATATGGAATGCGCACTAGTAAACAAACCCAGTTATGATTTAATAACATTTCAGAATATTATCCCAGAGCTTACAATGTTTTGTTTTGGAATCATTTAAAAAAAGAAGCCTAACAGTCCCATTCACTTTCATTATATGGAACTGGTCTGCTTCAGTTCACTTTTCTGTCAAACAAAAGGATTGAGAGCAGAGTTTCTGGTTGTGTTTTAAATGAAAACAGACAATGGAGTCCAGACAGAGAGTGAAGAGAAGAGGCCATAATGGTTTAATATCTCATTATGGTTAATTAACCTCTCCTCCTCTGACTGACTTACTCACCGACAACATCACTCACAATCACAAAGCTTGCCGTTTGACTTCTCTGTGCTGTGGAAATTATGTTTGCAGCCATTGTGACATCTCTGTCAGAGTGCTGGATATTAAATAGTGCGTGGAAACACAATGCAGCATTGTTAACAGTGATATCAGACACATTTCAGGCACTCGTTCACTACTTAGCTTAATCTGATCTTTGTCCATAGCTTTTAGAAAGTCATTTAAGTGCATTAGAAATGTATAATAGCTCATAGATACAGTATGAAACCACTCCATCTAAACACTGTGATATGAGATATAACCTATGGGGCGATTATACCGTACATTTCCTTTATTTGAAACGTACAATGAGTTGTTTATTATTGCTTTTATAATAAATAGGGAAAACAAAGAATCTATAATTCTTATTGTGAAGGCTCATTTATACATGACTGCACTATTTCTTCAATGAAATTACAATAAAAACTTAAGAGCCTCTTATATGCACATTGTATAAAAACATAATAATAATAAAAAAAAAGAGCAATTAAAATAATTGTAACAAAATTAATACATTAGCAGTCCAGATTTCACCACTTGTACTTATCACTCAATTTTCAATTTTTTTCAGGAAAATCAGAATATCCACTTTATCAGAGGAGAGGACAATTTGTGGACAATTACAGTGCATGCCTGTTTAGAGCGGACACTACAGAATTGCTGAAATGCGTTCTTGTAGGAACTTTATAACAGGGCCGAAGCACATTAAGCAGATGCTTAAATCCTGTTTTCGATGACTGAGTAGGGTCGTGTAACCGGTCCTGCTCGACCTGCTCCGAGCGGGATTCGGGACCATTGCAGCCCTAATATTTATATATGTGAGCTGGGATGGTTGTTTGTGAAAAAAAACACACAAAAAAAACAACAACATATATTTCTATATGTATTTAACCATGTTTATTAATACTATAGTTTGTGTTGTCTATGTACCCGCTCTAGGACATGAGTTTGGGTGGAGCTATTGACAACAAACTGTGAACACCTGTGTGAACCATGGGACGCTTTTTTGAAATAGACATCACAAACTTTGCTAAATGTTTCTGAAGAAGACTCTTCTGTGGGTCGAAATGTTAACTACATGGTTATTTATTAAAAGCTCTTTTGGAGCAGTAAGTATGAAAGCTCTCTTTTTGGGGCATTGATTCTCTCATGCCACATGACTGATTGTGACGCAGCAAGTTCAGTGATCAGTGAATTACGACTTGAAATATAACACACAAGTGAAAGGCTATGGGCTACTTTGATGGTATTTTCAGGATTCTTTTTTTTTTTTTTTTTTTTTTTTTTTTGGGAGCTTGAAAGTGTAAATTAATAACCACTTTTGTTAAATGTAAATAAATAAAAACTAAGCAAAACAGAATTATCTGCCTAACATTTCAAAATACAGATTTTCATTTTTTGGGTTGTAATAGAATTATTTATATCATTTAAATGTTATGCTCTAAACAACTATTATGTAACTATGGAAATTACAAACACATGCCAATGGAAAAAAAGCACATGGACACACAAACACGTACAGTAGATATTTCAGTACCTGTGTGGACCCCCGCCAGCTGTAATTATCCAGGTGCATTGCAGGGGGCATCGATCAGTTGCTCGGATTTAGTATCATATGCAGTTGTCATAAATGCATGAACACACTGACAGCAGATGGGTGACAGCATACGAAGGGTGTGCTGAGTGAGGCATCATCATATTTCCAGTGCTGGCTCACTTTCAGCCCTAACATTGTGACTGAGCATCCACAACAGACCTTCACAGGAGTGTTTACATTCAGGCACATGGCCTCTGTACACCTGAGGGAGCTGCCAACACATTAATGCTGCAGTTTTAAGTGATTACACCTGCCTCGGTTTAACAGATGCACCTCTATTAGTTGAATAAGGTATGCTGACATTTTGAAAAAATCAAGCTTAAAAGTACTCAAACACACATTCCTCCCAGAGGCTCTCATTGGAAAAAAGCAAACGTGTGTCAGAGTAATGGCGGCAGGGCAACAGTTGCTGAGACAGGATTGGTCAGTAGCGCTTTTAAGGCGGGGCTTTGCGAAGGGTCAGTTTGATGTTCCACTATATATTTGCAAATGCAGGAATTGAGTTTTGACTTTGTGTTGAAAACAGACGTGCTGCTGAAACATCTTAGCGCAATTACCTGTTTCTCAGGAAAAACAGCAAATTGCTCTTTGCGCCACTTCATTAACATACAATACACCCACAGTTTGCGTGCATACACCCGCAGATAGCGCAAACAATCCCACCCACACCCACTTGCGCTGGCACGAAAATTGCATTTAGAACTAATGCTCTCATGAAAATTAGATAAGACGTTGAACACGGTCCTGCGTGTTGTGCTGTGCTTTGTGTGCTTAGGAAATTTGTTAATGTGCCTAAAAGCAGAAATAAAAAAAGAATATAAAATCAATTATGCGTATTGGTTATCACACACTTAAAAATAATCAGTATCATATAGTTCATTAAAAACCAATATTGGTCGATCTGTACATTTAACTTGACACAGCACCCTAAAAAAGTGAGAAAATACAAAATGTATGTAGACCGACAATTAAATATAACGCAGACTGAACAGAACGCGCCCTTTGAGAACAGGATAGATTAACAAACTCAATTGCAAATTGGATTTCTGTTGACTTAAGGCTTGTTTAGTGATATGGGACCAAAAAAAAAAAAACAAAAAAAAACCTCTGACATCTAAAGCCACTTTTTGCATTGTTTAATCAGTGCTTTACTACTAAGACACAATATTCCAACATATTTCAATCTGAATTATATACATTATATTTATTATTATTTGAATTATTATGTATTATTTACTGTATATAGAATTATATTTTGCAATTAGTTGTGCTTAATTCCATTAATTAATCGGCACGTCATGTAATTAATTTGATTAAAATTTTTTATATATTGTTTTTTTTAGATTTACAGCCCTAATTTTTACTCCACTGAAATTAATTATAAATCTTGTCCCCGGTGTCGTTCGCTTATAGAACTGTTTGTATAATGCATGGAGTTGCTGCCCATGTAAAGAATTCCAAATCTTCACTCATGAAGTTCTATTTAGTTTGCGATGCTGCGTTCACACCTAACGCATTTTTCGTCCATCTGCACTGTTTTTAATTTGTTTTTGTTTTTGTATGTAAATATATGCTAGACAGACATCTTTGACCATTGCACCATATCTCACTGTTTTCTTTCAGTGTTTCACGCAGGAGCAGCGCATTTTGTACACGTCGTCAAGTTAAAAAGAACTTAAACTTGTAGAAACTTTTCTCGAGACACCTGCGTACTGTTCTATTCCTTGCGCTACGTCTAGCAATTTTTTGTGCAAGAATGCATTCGGTGTAGACGGTCCTGAGCCTGATCTCATAAAAAAATTGTAACTGTGGCGATAATTTTGCAAAATATGATGCAGCTCTTTACACGTGGAAGTTCTGATGAGAAATGTCCTCTGTGTGGCGCTAAAATCAAGTGATTTTTAAAGTTAATGCTCTATCAAGTTTTAAATAGACAAAACCGACCTCCCTACCCTAAACCTTTAACCTAAACCTATCCGATAGTGTCAGAAAAGCATGTCATTTTGTGGTGCTTCTATGACACTTTCGGTTCACGTGACGACTTGCATGCTCTTCAGGACTCATACCCCGCTCCTTTACATCACAAGTGCAACGCTCTATCAGTTGAGCTAATGCACAATTTAATCACACTTGAACAAGCTTGTAAATGTAGTTGGTTATGTAATGCAAACGTTAAAATGAGTCACACGCTATAGTAAAAGTGTTTAGATGTCATAAGATAGAATTGTGTGAGGAACAGGGTGAAAAGTAAATTTTTATGAACTGATAATCTGCTGTTTTACTCATGATTTGTGTGACAGTGAATAAACGTCATTGCTGTTGTAGCGCCTCTAGTGTTCATTTCACCAGGAAACTGCTGAGATATGTACAACAAGCCGTGTAAAAATCATTTTGCAAATATGTAGATATAGTAACGTGATTCTGTGAGACCAGATTGACAGCCCCTCACAAGGCAGGTAGCTATGTACAGCCAGGAGGCTCACAAGATTTTAAAACAGAGCTTAATAATGAGCTGCTAAATGGCCTTTTAGCTAATTAGGTGCGAGGTTTGCAAAGTTTTGCAAATTACTTGGGATATAATGGAATGTAAGTTCATAACATAATACGCTCAGTGACATCATAGCATTATTTAATTCTTGAAATTCTTGAAGCACAAATCAAGAGTGACAGTCCTGGTGCAGATTAATTAGCTGCTTCTTAAAATAGACCTTTTTTAATGGACACTAGTTGCACTTCAATTTACTCTTCAAAGCTGATGTACTGTAGAGGATACATTGAATTCCATGGGAAGTGGCAGATTTGTTTGATGAAAACCCATGTAAAAAATCTGCTAATTAAAAGCAGCTGTGTCCATACTGAGGCATGAATTCAGAGCAGAGGCCATTGGGATCATTATAGGCCTGACTAAACAAATGAGCCATATGTTAGATCGTTGCTCTCCGGGGGAAGTTGTATTGCAAAAATGAATGTTGACCATTAAGCTGCACTGTATAGTTGTATTGTTGCTAAATGCCCCAGTCTTCCCTGTTGAAAAGGCCAGTTAAGACCAGCATGCTATTTACATGGTTCTTGCTGGTTTTAGCAGCAAAAAAAAAGTTGTCCAATTGGCCAAATAAACAATCCCACATTTTTGTTTGCTGTTATAGAGCTTAAAGTGATAGCAGGGATAGTTCACAAAAAATGAAAATTCTCTCTTCATTTACTCACCCTCACCCTTTCCAGATATGTGGGACTTTCTCTCTTCTGCAAAACACAAATGAAAATTTTTAAATGAATATTTCAGCTCTGTAGGTCCATTCAATGCAAGTGAATGGTGACCAAAACTTTGAAGCCCCATAAAGTGCATAAAGGCAGCATAAAAGTAATCCATAAGACTCCAGTGGTTAAATAAGGGATATGATAGGTGCGGGTGAGAAACGAATCAATATTTAAAGCCCTTTTTACTATAAATTCTCCTCCCAGCCCAGAAGGTGGCAATATGCACGAAGGATGTGAATTGCCAAAAACAAAAGAAGAAGAATGGAAGTGAAAGTGGAGATTTATAGAAAAAAATGTTGATCTGTTTCTCACCCACACCTGTCATATCCCTTATTTAACCACTGGAGTCTTATGGATTACTTTTATGCTGCCTTTATGCACTTTATGGGGCTTCAACGTTTTTCAAAGGAGCGTCAAAGTTTTTTTTTTTATTTTATTTTTTTATTTTTTACGTAGAACACAAACGATGTTACACACAAAATACATTTTAAGATTTACGCATTTCAATTTCACAGCAAAATTCCATCAAACTGAATTGAGTAACCTTTAATAAAATAAAATAAAAAATAAAACTTAAAATATGTAGGGTTTAAGTTCATTTTGTTTAACATTACATAAAAATGTTGTTATGAATTTGAAATGCTTATATCTTCAAAATATGCTAAAATATAAATGTCCCACTTCTTATGTAGTATTTTGTGTTGTTTTCCAGTAAAAAATCTTAACTTGTCATTTTGCTTGTCAAATAAATATATCTTGTTTAAGCATGAGATTTTTAAGTCTTCTTTTCAGAGAAATCTAAAATAATAATAATAATAAATAAATAAATAAAAAACTATTTGAAAATGGGGAAAGAAAAATAATCCTTATTAAATGGGAAAACAAGTTTATTTTTCTTACCCTCTTGAAATTTATTTCTTGTTTTAAGCATAAATATCACTACATTTTGTTAGATTTTTCTGAAAATAAGACTTAATATCTTGTATATGTCATGTTTTAAGGATGTTTTTGCAGTGAGGTCATCGTTCACTTTTAATGCATCTTTCTCTCTCTCTCTCTCTCTCTCTCCATACAAAGTGAATAGTGACTGAAGCTGTCAATCATTTATCTCGTTTTGTGTTCCATGAAAGAAAGAAAGTCATACAGGTTTAAAACATCATGAGGGTGAGTAAGTAAAGACAGGATTAAAATTTTTGGGTGAACTTTCTCTTTAAGGTTGTCAAAGGACACCAAATTAAGTAATATCTGTAAATAGGAATATAAAATTTTCTGAGAGCCATTCCATTTAAAAGTTCCAGAAAATGTTTTCGCTCAAAGCACCTTTAAGTGTCCATATGACTCATCTTCTTTCTTTACAACTTTTAAATTCCATTTATGTGGTCATGAGTGTAAATAAAATACCTAAAAGCTGCAGACAAAACCTCATGAAATGGCATAATTGTTTTATTTCCTCCAGGGAAAGGAAGATTCTTGAGTTTCCATCTGCGAGCCTTGAAGCTCTTGAGCGCCAGCAAGCAGTCTCTCCCGCAGGATGATCCAGACACGGTCATGGTTGACTCTCACAGGGCCAGCTATGACTCTACAGCTGTGACGCCCACCAAGGGCAGTTGCAGTCCAGCAGAGGCCAATGACACACGGGCACTCATCAGCTCCAGTCATCCCTCATCCCCGGTCACTGTGATGGTACCCTTGGATCACTCATCACCCAAACACACCTGGGACCGTCCCAGTCCTTCTCAAGCCCAGTCCACCACCTGCCTCACTCAGGCCATCTCCAGAGACATTGTGTGCAGCCGAAGACGAGCCTCTTCGGTCCATGACATCGAAGGGCTTAATGCGAACTCCAAACGTCTGTTTATGGACAGGCACACAAGTGAAGGTGAGTGTTTAATTTCTACGAGACCCTGAGATTAAGAAATTCCTGTAGATGAACTGGTAGCGCACAACATTAGCAACGGCAAGAAAATGGGTTTAGTTCAAAAGCATCTCAGGATGCACCTCATGAAGTTGCTCGAGAGAATGCAGTTTAGAAACTCAATCAAAGTGCTTTAAGTGCAATTCATTATTTTAAACATCATAATGTGCATTAGCGTCTCTGTACTCCATTTCAGACCATGGGCACAGTGTGAATGGTAACAATAAATTCTGTTGGAATGCATAACTGTCTTCGACTGCTTGCCACATAAAGGTTGTGGGTTTGATTCCCCCGGGAACACACATACTGCCAAAATGCATATCATGGATGCATTCTAAATCGCTTTAGAAAAAGCATCTGCCAAATGCATACATTAAAATGTACAGTGGGTTCCAAAAGACTTTAAGAATCTGGGATTTTTTTAAAGACTTGAAAACAACAACAACAACAAAGATTTTGAAATGCTGGATAACATGATCATCAGGTTTTGTTCATGCAAGCTTCATTGCATGCTGTTATTAAACCAAAAGGGTGAGATAAATTGGGTTGGGAACTGAAAACCGATTGTTATTCAACTCTCATGAGTCGGTTGTTTTGAACATACAATGCAAAACACACATCGCAACTAGTCTAATGCGGTTCCCCAACAAATGACTCTTATGAGTTGGTTCTTTTTAATCGACAGCGCAAAACATACAGCATGACCAATGTAGTCCAATTCCCAAACGAACGATTCGACCATTTGATGCGGTTCCCGAATGAATGACTCTTATTAGCTGGTTCTTTTAAATCTACATTGTAACATACAGCAAGACAAGTGTGATGCGGTTCCAGAACAAATTACTCTAATGAGCTGGTTCTTTTGAATCTACATCACAAAACATACAGCGTGACCAGTGTAATGCAGTTTTGGAACAAATGACTCTTATGTGTCAGTTCTTTTGAATCTACAGTGCAAAATGCACAGCGCGAACATCTTTAAATCTATAGCACAAAAACTACAGCGCGACCAGTGTAGTCCAATTCCGAACAAACGATTCTTATGTGCGGTTGTTTTTAAATCAAAAGGGGGAATAAATAGTGTCCAAGGGGGAAAGTGTTCCAAATTGGGGGAATCTGGCATCCTCACAGAGAAAGAGGCATGTGTAGGAATGGGTGGTGTCCACAGGAATGGTCCAGGAAGTGGGTGGGGTCAGACGGCCGCACACGCTCCCCTCCGTGGTCCACAGCGCCAGGGGTGGCGGCTTCTGTGGCGGCCTGTCTTCCCAAGGGCCGTGGCAAGTGTGAGGGGAAGGCGGGCCGGCATCCATGCCAGTTGGCCGCGATCCGTGCGGTGCTCCCCAGCGATTCTTCCAACCCACACCGGGGTTTCCAAGGTAGCGGGTCTGGCACACATCAAACACGGCCAGTACCCTCCCCGCTCTGCTCCTGGAACCTGCGAGGACGCCAGTGTGCGCACACATGGAGAATAGAACCTGGCCTCCTGAGAAGAGGCACGCTCTATGTTTATATGTCAGCGGTGACGAGGCTAAACGCATCTCAGGTGTGCTACGTTTCCTGCTGCCTAAATGAGGCTTATTAATTATGCGCCTCTTCTCTCTCCTGCTCACTCCTGTCATGAGCCTGGCTGAAGGATTGCCCTCAGAGGAGGGTTGACGATGACGAGAGGGAGTGGTGGGTCATTCCGCCACAATCTTTTTTAAAAGTTAGAACTGTTAATGGAACCAAAAAGGAATCGTAATAATTTAGTGAAATAAGAATCAGAACAGGAATCGTTAAATTCCATACTTCCCATCCCTAGAGATAATACTAAAGAAACTTGAATTTTTAATTTTTCCATTCAACTTTTTATTCAAAGTCTGTTGTCATTAATCATGAGCAATTAATGTAGACACTAATGCACATAATGGTGTTTGAATTTATAAACTGCAGTTAATTCAGTACATCCTGAGATGCTACTTAAACAGTAATAAATTAGAAAAGAATGCAAAGCAGATGCATATTCTTTAGTGGTCTCAGACTGGTATTATCAAAAGCAGCAAGTTGAAAAAAAAATAAATAAATCAGGAGTTAAAACCTGTTATCTTTCTTTAAAAACCGCATTCAGAACACAAAGCATCCATCATAGTGTCCAGGACGTCGTGCCGTTTCAAGATTATCCATTTTCTGTCTGATTTCACCTCTCAACTGGCTATTGATGTCTTGATTAGTTCATGCAGAACGTTCACTGCTATTATAAAGATCTGGACTGGACTCAGCTGGGTTTAGATGGATTAGAATGGCTCAGATATGAGATGGGCTCTTCCTCTTCACATCTCACCAGTGAGACAGATGCTTCGACTCACAGTCAGGACAGAAAATCAATGTTACATACTGACAGGCTTCCATCAGCGGTTAACCAGTAGGCAATCTGCACTATTTTCATCTTTTGAAGATATTTATTTTTAATCTAATCCCACTTCAAATTAAATCAACAAGCCACAAGAGGCCATAGCTACAGGCGTGTTCAGAATAGCACACTAACATATTCTTACTCTAGCTGCAGTATATAGTATGTATACAGTATAGTCTGCACAGCATATGGATTGTCTGTATGCATGAAATGCCTGGATGACCTACTACAAATAGCGAAATGTGCAATTTACAAGAGAGCAAAATACATGCATTTATCGTTGAATAATGCTTACTGTTTCACTTACTACTGCCATACTGCCAAGTAAACACTTACTTGGCAGTATTTAGTGTGTACTGCACAGTATTCTGTAAATAGTAAGCTTGTGTTCCATTCTGTACATAAACCATGTGTTACAGTGATTTTACCATGGTGTTTTTAAAGCTGAAGTATATAACTTTTTCACTGTTAAAATACTTTCTTATATCCCAGCTTAATATGCAGAGACAACTACGAGTCATTCAGAGGTTCATTTTCTCGAAAACTGTAAACGATTTGTGGTGCTATAAAATGCCTGTGTTTGTTTAGAGCGACCCACTTAGACCCACCCCAATAACGTTACTCAACCAATAGCGTGAGTTTGGGGTGGGACTATCTGACAGTTCGAGCAACAGCAGATGAGGGGTGTATTCAGAAAGCTGTTTTGAAAACACTGTTTATTTTTGCAATTCCCTTCGGTAGTGCTAGTTCAGTGTAAATTACAAACTTCTCTTTAAATCTCTTTATTACACTGCTCTCTGGAATACTTGATTCTGATTGGTCTATCATGCCATCCAGCAGTCTGATATTTCTGAATAATGACCACACATCGGGGATAAAGTGATATTTCATGGTTTATCTGGGTTATGCGAGTCATCTTCCTCGTATTTCTCATGTTGGGGAATTCTCATTTTACTCTGCGTCTCTACATGAGCAAATAAAATATTATAAATATATTTATTTGACGAATGGTATTGTAAAAAGCGGGACAAATGATCTGTCAGATGGTCATTTCCGCAAGATAAACACCAACAAAACTCTGATGCAAAGGAGGTGGTATTTAGTTGTTTCTGGAGACTCTGGGGTCTCTTTCTTCTCACATAATAATGTAATTTCA
The DNA here is from genome assembly GCF_019703515.2 of Myxocyprinus asiaticus. Lineage (NCBI taxonomy): Eukaryota > Metazoa > Chordata > Actinopteri > Cypriniformes > Catostomidae > Myxocyprinus > Myxocyprinus asiaticus. The sequence goes on from NC_059354.1 coordinate 48,336,795, forward strand.
ACTCGAATCATTATTACATGCCCATGTAACTGTTTATTTGATAAGTAGCCATATAATAACAGGGTTTGATCCGGAGGCGGGGTCTGTTGATCGCAAGGTAAGGTTTTTTCTAAGGTAAGGTTAAGGTTAGGTTTAGGGGTAGGGGTTAATGAAGTGTGTCTGTGGACTCTAAATATACATAATAAATACACTGCAGTGATGCCCATATACTGTATGTTAGTATTTAAATATGGGTGCAAATAGTATCTGACACAATTTGCACCCGGGTTGGGGTGTAAATAGCATATACCGTTATTTGCACCAGAGTGCAAATTGCATCTGCCTAATACTATTCACGTTCTCAGAGAATCCTGTTTATCACGGCCATTGTCAATGCTGTTTGCCACCGTAAGATCTTTTGCGTTAAACAAGAGTTAAAAAGGTTCATTCAAATGGTTCTTTAAGATAAGACAACAATATTTATTTAACAATAGTCACAATATTTTGATGATATTCTGTATTTCTTGATATGTTTTTGCAGAACTTTAATGTTCCAGGTTCAATACAAGTTCAGCTCAATCAACAGCATTTGGGTCATAACGTTGATTTACCATAAAAAAGTAATTTCGACTCGCACCTCGTTTATTGAAAATTGTAGTTGCAGTGATGTCAATAGGGTTAGTCCATAAACACTAAAATACGCATCTTTTTAAAAGTATATCCACAAGATGTAAAACATAAATGTGTTTACATGACTTTAGTGTGATAAACTCACTTACCAACCTTATTTGTGAAAAGTTATATCTAACATCGGGATAAGCTGTAATATACTTTGTTTTTTTCTCCCCTTTTCTCCCCAATTTGGAATGCCCAATTCCCAATGCGCTCTAACTCCTCGTGGTGGCGTAGTGACTCGCCTCAATCCGGTGGAGGAGGACGAATCTCAGTTGCCTCCACGTCTGAGACCGTCAATCTGCACATCTTATCACGTGGCTTGTTGAGCGCATTACTGCGGAGATTTAGCGCATGTGGAGGCTCACGCTATTCACCGTGGCATCCACGCACAACTCACCATGCGCCCCACCGAGCACGAGAACCACATTATAGCAACCACAAGGAGGTTACCCCATGTGACTCTACCCTCCCTAGCAACCGGGCCAATTTGGTTGCTTAGGAGAACTGGCTGGAGGCACTCAGCACACCTTGGATTCGAACTCGTGATTCCAGGGGTGGTAGTCCGCTTCGATACTCGCTGAGCTACCTAGGCCCTGATAAGCTGTAATATTGGATATAACTTTCAACTTTCAACTTTACAAAGATTGCGAAACAAATTGTACAGTATAAAATATTCACTATGTTGCTTAAGTTAATATCGCCAACAAACTCATCATGAAAATATATTGAATATTCAATATGTCGCCCAGACCGAGCCAAGATGAATTATAAAATAAAAAAATAAAAACTTTTTTTATTTTATTTGTTGTAACATATATTTTCAGCCTTATTTTAATTTTTTTTTACCTTCAGGACCATTCAACCATCTGAAGTCCAGTCTGCTGGGATCAACGTCAGACTCCAATCTAAACAAATACAGCACCATCAACAAGATACCTCTCATCGCACTCAACTTCTCTGAAGCCAACGATAAGAAAGCACCTTCCCCCCCATCCTCAGACAAAACCATCATTGCACCAAAGGTCAAAGACAGGACACATAATGTCACAGAAAAAGTCACGCAGGTAAGACTGCAAGGTTTAATGAACGGTAATAACTTGATCAACCTCTGAAACAACATTCCTTATATTTTTCAAATTCCCTTCCTTCCAACCACCTGACTCCAAAAGGCTCCAAAAATTGCTCCTTCTCTTGTTGAATATCCTGTTAGACTTGGAAATATAGTATGTCCGACTGTACAGCGTTTCATGTTGACTTAAGAGTAAAATCAGTTGGTCTCTGTTTATGTTTTTCAATAATTTTTCACAAGTGTATATCTAATTGAAAAATTGCATATGTTAAGCGCTTCATGATTTAAAACAAGCAGTATCTAATTCTCCTGCATCATTTTACTACAACTCTACTTTGTAGCCAACATTACATGACAAATGCAGCTAACCGACATGTGTATGCAAATAAATGCTAATGAGTATACTACTAAACCTCAGGGATATTAAGATGAGTGTGAGAATATTGGGCAAACACCACTAATTGCTATGTCACGTGCTCACTAACACACTCAAATCTGTTGCCTTATCTCACCCGTATTTAAAATATTTCTCTGTCAGTGACTGTGAAAGACATCAAAAGACCATCCAAGCACGAATATGGATTCTCAAGAGCCTTGGGGAAATTTATCCTGAAATATTGGCAAAACACAATTCTGTAGCACTGCGGTTGGCTCTCTGTTTGAGACCAAATGTAAATTGAACTTTCTCTTTCAGTCCTTTGAAGATAGACTTGTTTGCTCACACTGTGTACTGTGTGTCAGTGTTGGGGAAGCTAGTCTGAAACTGTTGTTTGTCAAGCTGCAATATGCTCATTATGTAAAGTAGTTCAACTACGGTCAATCTACCCTAATCTACAATACAATAAAACTACACTACAATTTGCTACACTAATAAAAATTAGATAACTACATTGAAGCTATTTCTGCTTTAAAAATACAGCTTAAACCAGCCCAATTGTTCTTGTCAGTAAACATCTGCTGGATGGACGTCTTTGACCGTTGTGTTGAGTTTTGCTGGGTTTTTTTAGCATCTCACAGATGAGCACCACATTTTTAGACAGCATGTCAGGTTGAAAAGCATGTCACCTTTTAAAAATGTGTCTCAAGGCACCTGCTTTCTGTTGCACTGCGTCTAGCTTTTTTTGTGCAACAACATGTTAGCACAAGAACACAGTCTAAATGGCCCCTAAGGTGGGCAGCTTGTCTCCTTGCCTGGCAACGCTGGTTTTAATAGAGTTGTGAGCTAACCAGTTAAACACCAGCTTGGCCAGGCTGGGAGACCAACTAGAACAACTTGAACCAGCTAACACCATCAAACCACCTTTGCGCTGGTTTAGGCTCCATCACTAGCCATGACCCTGCATAGGACAAGCGGCTTGGATGGATGGATGGATGGATGCTATAATGTGGTTCTCGCTCTCGGTAGGGTGCGTGGTGAGTTGTGCGTGGATCAAGCGCTCAACAAGCCATGTGATAAGATGCGCGGATTGATGGTCTCAGACGTGGAGGCAACTGATATTCGTCCTCTGCCACCTAGATTGAGGCGAGTCACTACGCCACCACGAGGACCTAGAGCACATTGGGAATTGGGCATTCCAAATTGAGGAGAAAAGGGGAGAAAAATCACAAAAAAAAAAAAAAAAAAAGAAGAAAAGAAAAGACATCTCATTTGCTGACCTTCGAAGTTGGTTTAATCCGGCAGAAAGGTGTTTGCATGTTTGTTCGGAGCTGTTACGATACACCCTGCCTGGATTAGAGACTATTTTCATCCTAATGCTTTTGCAAAGAAACTGATGCTACTCAGTCAATGTGAAACACCATTTGCAACCCATTTGACTTGTGTGTTGTGTGTTTATTGGCTTTCTACAGTGGCTTCGACTGTGGCTCATTCAATCAGAATTTAGAGACAGAACTATCTTTTATGAATTAGATTAAGGCTTAGGACATTTCATTATCTGAATAGTAACATTTTATATTAAGCCTTGATAACTTACAGTATTAAATAACCTGAGTTGCATGACAACTATGCTTCATTTTTCAAGCAGTTCTACAAAAGATGAGTTTTCAACTGTGTCTCTAAAGACATACGTATATGAATATTTATGTCATGCTCTGAGATGATACAGTTATGAAATGTGAAAGAACTCAGATTGTCAGTTTCCATGAAATATTGCATCAACTGTATTGAAATAAATAATAACTGCTATGAACTATGTGAGACAGTGAAACTGTCACATACTGCATTATAATAATAAACCTGTGGATATGTGACTGACAGGTGTCAAGTAAACCAATAAACTGTTATTATGAGAGATACATTTTAATAGTTGAGTTTTTTTGGATCTTTTTAGAGAGCAACAGGCGGGTTCCATAAATAAAAATCCCATTCATTTTCTTTGTAAAGACAATTTTCAATTTGTTTGTTTTTTTTCAAGACCCTGATTTTACATCAGACATCAAGTGGTGAGCAAACACAGTACCAAAATGGTTAATTGCACAAAAATTCACAAGACAAATCCTTAAAATCAAACATTTAAATGTATTAATTTTCCATAAACTACATTGGCCCAACAATGATCAATTCAGAAAATTCAGAATTTTGTTTTGAATTTTGGTTGTTTTGTGCTCTCGGCAGCCAACAGCCACCACACAAAACAAATTGTGGTTGCATATATCTTTATACTCTCTGCAAGTGAAACTGTATTTAATGAATTATGGGTGATTTTTACTTTAACCTTGCAATGTCTAGGCTAATAAGAGCAATTTTCCTAATTAGTGTTTTTGTCTTGTTTGCAGTAAAATATCAACACATCTCTTAAATCATATACATTTACTTGAAATACAAAATTGTGCAAAATATTAAGACATATTTCAGAGGATATAATTTGCTTTTTTTTTTTTTTTTTACCCCATTGCCAAATTGTGTCTTGTTTTAAGCATTAATCTAACTTCTTGTTACATTTGTGCTTAAAACAAGAAAAACCATTTGCCAATGGGATAAAAAAAAAAAGAAGAAAAAAGAAACTTAATTCAAGATATATTCTCAGAAAACAAGTGTATTATGTAACGTAATTTTGATTCTCAAGTAAATGTATTTTGCTTTATAGATGTTAAGGTATTTTTTTACTGGAAAATAAGACAAAAATATTAAGAACGACTTTTCGCAGAGTAATTTGGCTAGTTTATACCAAGTGACAGTTTGCTACAAAAAAACAAAACAAAAAAAAAAACAGTTTGATTGGATGAACGACATTTGACTTCAAAAACAAAAGACATCGCATGAGGTCACGTGACACCATGCAAGAAGCAGACGTGTGAGCTATGAGCTCTGCACACTTTGCTAAATTTTTTATTATTTTCATGTTATAATCTGGTGAAATTTGATACACCCAGTTACACATTTGCTCTTTGAGGCAAAACATGGCAAAGAAGTCAAAATCCTCAGGCTCTGGAGACATTAAAAGACACTTACGTGTTCAGGATGAAAGCCCCGACAGGCCTACAGACCAGGGACTCGATTTGGATGGCGCGGCGGGAGAGGTGATCCAGCGTCAGTTGTCCAACATGTCGGTGATGTTGACGAAGGTTCTTGCTGACTTGGAGGATCTCGCTGTAATACGTCGATCAATTACGGCGATGGAAATAAAATTCTCTGAGTTAGTTACAAGAGTGAATGATGTTGAGAGACAAATAGATTGTCTGGAGACTTCGGAGAGGGAAGTAACCGCTAATCCGCCTGCGACCAAAGTTGATTTGGAACATCTCCTTGAAAAGCTTGAAGATCTTGAGAATAGAAGCCGCAGGAATAACATTTGAATTGTTGGAATTCCTGAGCAAGAGGAGGGCAGAGATATGGTGAAATTCCTAGATGAGCTTTTTCCGAGTCTGCTCGACATAACAGGCCATAAACTGGAAATCAAGCGAGCTCACAGAGTCCCAGCTCACAGATTTGCTGAGGGAGAAAGGCCCTGATCAATCCTGCCCAAATTTCTGAGATCATCCGATAAAGATCTTGTGTTGTGCCAGGCGAGGAGCAAAGGGAAGCTTTCTTGGAAGAACCAAAATATTTTCTTGTTCCCGGACTTTGCGAGTTCGACAAGAGAGAAATGCGGTCGGTTCAAGGAATGTTAGAAACTCTTACATCAGCAAAATATCACTTTTGCTCTGATGTGTCTGGCCAAACTGAGAATAGAAACGAAGGACGGTCACAAAGTATTCACATGTCCCAATCAGGCAATGTCTTTTATAGAATCAATGGGTGAGTAAACCATTGGGTGTTTCTCATGTGAGTGGGTCGACTCGCTGTACTTACTCTGGCTTTTGAGGAAGCTGGGTGTCATTTTGGTTTCTTTTTTCTTTTTGCATTGGCTCTGCCGAGCGGCTGGAGTTTGTTTTGTGAATAACACTTTTCCTTAAAGAAACTTTTGCATTGACGAAAGATTACTTTTGCATTGAAGTTCCCGGCCAGTTTGAGAGTGGACACTACGGATGACTGCAAAATATCTACATGCTCACACAAAGGATGTCTTTTATAAAGTTGATGGATTGTATTAGTCATGGTATATACTTTTATGCGGCCTCCGAGTGAATTGACTCAACCATCCGGGGAACCGGGATGCCGGTTTTGTTTCTTTTTGTATTGGTTCCGCCTAGCGGCTGGAGTATGTTCTATTGAATAACACTCCTTTGGAACAGCTGTGGATTAATCTGTTCGTTCTTCGTGCTTATTCCTCCTGCTGGCTGGAGTTTGTTTTGTTGAGTATTTTTATGGGACACTGGAATGATTACATCATCCGCAGAACTCATAACAGCTGGCTCACTGAACATTCGTTTGTCTGCCCGAGGAAACTGAACGGTTTTATATCAGCTGGAATTTGTTTTGTGGAAGATCACACCTTTGAGATAGTTCTGTGAATGAATCTACTCATTCTTTGTGTTCATTCTTCCTATTGGCTGGGGTTTATTTTACAAAGTATTTTCTGTTATGTAATTTTTCCTCACAAATTTGTGAGGCAAAATTGAGCAATCCGATGGCAAAGTTGTCGTGGGGGCTCATGGGTGTTCATGGACCTTTTGAGTTTAGAGCGATTGACTGCGGTTGGCGCTTTCGTGCGTGGGGTTAATGCGCACATTTTCTTTTTTCTGTTTGTTTTGTTCGGGGGGAAGTTCAGGGTTTGATTGTTTCACTAATGTGGAATGTGGTCTGTATAATTTAGTTTTTGACACACAATTTATTTTTTCTACTATATCAAAATGTTAATATGAGTGTACTATCTCTCTCCATATGGAATGTAAATGGGTTGGGGCACCCCATAAAAAGAAGGAAGGTTATTACTTTTCTTAAACGTAAGAAATATGATATAGTGTTTCTTCAAGAAACACATCTCTCCCCGCAGGAAGCTGAAAAATTTGGGAAGATATGGGGTGGACATGTTTTCTTTAGTGCTGGCTCAAGTAAGAGCAGGGGAGTCATTATATTGATTAATAAACATCTACAATTCAAATGTCTCAAACAGACTAAAGATAAATTAGGGAGAGTCATTATTGTTTTAGCTGAAATTCAAGGGCAAAGGTTGATTTTGGCTAATATTTACGCACCTAACGCTGATGATCAGGGCTTTTTTATAGATCTTGAAGGGATGCTGCAAACCGCTGGCACCCCTCATGATGTAATATTGGGAGGAGACTATAATCTTTTGATGGACTCAGTCCTTGATCATAGTGAAGCAAAAGTGTGTAAACCCCCTAGAGCAACATTGACACTTCACAGGATGTATAAATATCTTGGTCTTACAGATATTTGGAGAGTTTTGAACCCATCTGGTAGGGACTATACATTTTTTTTCATCAGTCCATAAGATTTATCCTAGAATAGATTTGTTTTGTTTTTTTGTTTTTTTTGTTTTTTGATATCCAAATCCCTCATTTCATCTGTTGTTGATTGCTCAATTGGAAATATCTTAGTCTCAGATCACACCCTGATGAGTTTAGAGGTGTTGCCATATACAGAGAAAAAGAAATTATATAGTTGGTGCCTTAATGTGTCCCTTTTGCAAAATCCTGATTTCCAACAAATGTCAAAGACTCGAATCAATGTTTATATGGAGACCAACTGGTCCTCAGTATCCTCTGTGGGCGTGGCTTGGAAGGCACTTAAGGCGGTTCTTAGGGGTCGGATCATACAGTATGCCTCATTCACCAAAAAATCCAAAGCACAAAAACTATGTCATCTGATGGCCTCAGAGAATTGACCCGATTGAAATATAGATATAATATTTTGTCGCGGAAAGTGGAGTTTTGGTTATTCAGGGCAAGACAGTCATACTTTGAGTCAGGGGACAAAGCAGGAAACCTTTTTTTTAGATATATAAAGCAGAGAGAGTCTTTTTCTACCATTCCCTCTGTGAAATCTGCGGGTGGTGAAATATTTACCTCGGCCATTGACATTAATAATGCTTTTAAAGAATTCTACTTTGATCTCTATAGTTCCACATCTTCGTCTACTGATGAAGATATTAGGAACTTTGTGGAACCATTAGATCTTCCTAAACTGACACCTCAGAGTTATATGTGATATGGGCACTCGGCTTTCACTTTATTAAAATAAAAATTGTTAATAAAAAAAAAGAAAAAAAAGAAAAAAGAAAAAAAGACATCGAAAGCATTTACTTCTCCCTTTTAAAAGTTGATAAGACTATTTATATTGCTATTGTAGAATTATGCTTTAATATTTGTATTTAGCAATGTTTTTTCCCTGTTGTCTGTGATCCTGTCAGAACACACTCAAAAAAATTACATTTAGCCCTAAACATTTTTTTTGTATCCCAGGGGATACAAACATTTAAGAGGCTGGAGAGAGGAGCAATGAGTGAGTCTGTCAACTTTTTGTGAGAAATATTGAAAAAAGGTGTCCTTGCAAATACTGAGAACATGCTTTGTATGTTTGTATATAAAGTGTGGCATCAACTCTTCAATCTTTATATAAAAGTAAAAAGGCAGCGTTTTTTGAGAAGGCAACTGACATCGAGGCTCATATCTTTTCAATGTTATTTTCATGATTTCTACAAGCTATAATATTGAAAATAAAAGCAATATTTTAGAAAACATGGAAATGTATTATATAGGCCCTAATGTGTTCGAATAAAGCAATTAATTAATTTGCAGTGGTATAAAGGTACATTTTTGCCCTTTTTAGGGTTAAACACTAAATGCATAACTTTACCAAGAATGAGTTCAATTTAGCAAACTATTTGTTTAAAACAACATTTTATTTACTAACTTATAAAGGTTCATACCTCTCATTAATTATATACTAAAATAATTAAATAATTGATATAAATAATTTATAATCAATAAATAAATAAAATAAGTACTAAAATAATATTTTTTAATAAATGTACATTCTTTAAAGGTTTTTCAATTCACTGATTTAAATTGCTAAAATAATTAAATACTAAAATAATATTTTTAACATATGTACATTCTTCAAGAGTTTTCAATTAACTTCGATGTACAGTGCTGTGAAAAAGTATTTGCCCATCTGGTTTTGTGTGTATCTCATACTAAATTGTTTCAAAAATTCTAACAAATCTAACATAAAACAAAGGCAATCAGAGTAAACACAAAATATACATATACATATATATATATATATATATATATATATATATATATATATATATATATATATATATATATTGTTTTTTTACTTTCTCCCCTTTTTCTCCCTAATTTGGAATGCCCAATTCCCAATGCACTCTAAGTCCTCGTGGTGGCGTAGTGACTCGCCTCAATCCTGGTAGCGGAGGATGAATCTCAGTTGCCTCTGTGTCTGAGACCGTCAGTCCACGCATCTTATCACGTGGCTTGTTGAGCACGTTACCACGGAGACCTACCGCGTGTGGAGGCTTCATGCGGCATCCACGCACAACTCACCACGTGCCCCACCGAGAGTGAGAACCACATTATAGCGACCACGAGGAGGTTAACCCAACATGACTCTAAGGAAGCCTGACTGGACTCACTCAGCACACCTTGGATTCGAACATGCTACTCCAGGCGTGGTAGTCAGTGTCTTTACTTGCTGAGCTACCCAGGCCCCCACACAAAATACAGTTTTTAAATGATAATGTTATTTATTGAAGCAAAAAAGCTATCCAATACCAACTGGGCCTGTGTGAAAAAGTATTTTCCCCCTTAGTTACTAAATCCCAGAATCTATGAAACTGCATTCATAAAGGGTTCAGCTGGTCTAGACACACTGATTACTGCCAGCCCTGTTCAATAAAATCAACACCTAAATAAAACTTTTTCAGCAGCATGAAGCACCTAAAAGGCCTCACCCAGTAGCACACTATGCCAAGGTCAAAAGAAATTCCAGAAATGATGATGAAGGTGATTGAAATACATCAGTCTGGCAAGGGTTACAAAGCTATTTCAAAGGCTCTGGGACTCAAAAAATCCACTCAAAAAGCCATTATCTCCAAATGTAGAAAACTTGGCACAGTAGTGAACCTTCCCAGAAGTGGCCGACCTTCTAAAATTCCTTCAAGAGCACAGCGACGACTCACCCAGGAAGTCACAAAAAAACAAGGACAACATCCAAGGAACTGCAGGCCTCTCTCGCATCAATAAAGGTCGCTGTTCATGACTAAACTGTCAGACAGACACTGGCTAAAAATGCCATAAATATTCAAAAGAAGCTAAATTAAAGTTTTGGAGTGGCCTAGTCAAAGTCCTGACCTGAACCTGATTGAGATGCTGTGGCAGGACCTTAAGCGGGAAGTTCATGCTCGAAAACTCCCTAGTGTGGCTGAACTAAAGCAGTTCTGCAAAGAAGAGCGGGCCAAAATTCCACCACAGCGTTGAAGGACTGATCTCCAGTTATTGTAATTAGTTATACTCCAGTTATTGGTTGCAGTTGTTGCTGCTAAAGGTGGCACAACCAGCTATTAAGCTTAAGGGGGCAGTTAGTTTTTCACATGGGTGATATAGGTGTTTGATAACTTTTTTGCTTCAATAAAAAAATATATATTTGAAAACTGTATTTTATATTTACTCAGGTTGCCTTTGTTTTATGTTAGAATTTTTGAAACAATTTAGTATGAGATATAAATAAAAACAGAAGAAATCAGGATGGGGGCAAATACTTTTCACAGCACTGTAAATTGTCACAATTGAAATGTATAAATCTTCACAATAGACAAATTGTACTCTTTTTTTGTTTTTTGTTTTTTTTGTGATGCAATACCCAAGATTTTGCCTGCCTTTTCTATTCCAGGTGCTGTCGCTGGGTGCAGATGTTTTACCAGAGTACAAGCTCCAAACACCACGTATGGATAAGTTCACTATTCTGCACTACAGCCCTTTTAAAGCAGTCTGGGACTGGCTTATTCTGCTGCTGGTCATCTATACGGCCATTTTAACCCCTTATTCTGCTGCCTTTCTGCTCAATGACAGTGAGGAACAGAAACGACGCAAGTGTGGATACTCTTGCAGCCCTCTTAACGTTGTGGACTTAATAGTGGACATCATGTTCATCATTGACATCCTCATAAACTTTCGCACAACGTATGTGAACTTGAACGAGGAGGTGGTGAGCCATCCAGGGAAGATCGCCATACATTATTTCAAAGGCTGGTTCCTTATAGACATGGTGGCAGCAATACCCTTTGACCTGCTCATATTTGGATCGGGATCAGATGAAGTAAGTGACATAATAACTTAATCTGGTTCCGTTCACACTTGGCTGACAGTCTAAACTAGGGGTCTCAAAATGTAATGATCTGGGGTCACTAGCCAGGTGCTGTATTCCATTGAGGGCAGGGCACATTAGGATGCAAATTTTGGTATGGCACTTGTACGTTTAGGGGGGACGTCATTGACGTCATTGTCAGTGGACCTGCGGTTATGATCAGTCGATCTGCCTATTTTAAAGATGCAACAGATGCAGATGTTTTTACAACCATGAATTTGAACTACAGTATATTCTTGTTTTAGCTTTGTAATAAGCCGTGTTGGAAAAAAAATTATACAGTGAGGTCCAAAATCCACATTGAAAATCTGGGATTCAAAATCAAATTTAAACATGGAAAATAAAAATTTAAGATTTTGAAACATAAAAAAAAAAATAAATAAATAAAAAAATAGTTATGACTAAAGTTATGACTTCAGTGAATAAGAAAGATTTAAGATTCTGAGACAAGGCTAAAACAATAAAATCTACACATGAAAAGCATCAGAAAATAACCAAAAATAAATAAATGATTTTTAGAAAGTTTCAGTAGAAAGTAGAAAGTCAGTTTTAATGTAACCTTTATATAACAACAAGAAACACATTGAAATATCTTTGTTTTAATAAAAATCTACCAATGGGACATGAAAGTGCCCAAAGTAAAATTTGTGCATTTTTAGGTCTCTAATCAAATAAGCAAATCTGTGACATTGATCATGTTTACTCCTTTGTACAATCTCCATTTCAATTCATTCATTTTCAATTCAACTTTTTGCTCAAATTGTTTTCAGTAATTTTCAGTAGCCGTCTCAGACTTTAGAACAATGTTTATTTGAGGCTATTGTCTATGGAGGGACAAATATCTAAAAATGTAATCTTTAAATGAATCGTAAAATATTCAAGTAAATCATATAAAAACGTTTCAAACTATTAAATCATTAAATGACAAAATAAATCAATAACTATGTTGTGTTTCATTTTTACTAGCTTTGCATTCACTTTAAGTTGCTATTAGCTTTGGATTGTTTTTCATTTTCTAAATTCTTCTCACTAAGTGTCCGTTTACACAGAACGTGTTGGAAAAACTAGATGCATCACAGTGAATGGCACAGCATGCAGGTGACCTGAAATGTGTTTTAAAAAGTTCACGTTCTTTTAACTTGACATGACGCCTTACAAACGCTGGGCTGATGGCATGAGATGCTGAAAAATCAGTGATACGGGACACAACGGCAGCAACAGACATCAAAGAAATTCGTCTAGCGCATGTTTAGGTCAAACAGCACAGTCTGGCATCTAAACGTGTCCTGTGTAAATGGCGCCTAGAAATCGATGTTTAAAGATGCGTTGAAAAGACTTGTGTTGAAAGACTTGCTGATTACTGTAACCCTGAAAAAGAAAAGATAAAAAAAAAACAAAAGTGAAGCTTGTGCTGAAAATCAACCCAAAGCTAATGGTAAATTAAAAATGGATAGATTTAATTATAACTGTTCATAACGTTTTTAATTTTGTACTTAACTATTTAGTTAAATATGAAACAATTTATTTCAACAATTTAATTTTGAGAAATTTGGCTCTCCATAACTGCAAAAACAATATTGTTCAACAATCCTTTAAGACAAGTTTGGGATAACATGAAAGGCCGAATAAAATACAGAAAGTGAAACTGATTTGCGGTCATGAGGGGCTAAATGAAACATGGCTGAATTTGGACCACAGGCTGGAGGTTTGAGACCACTGGTCTAAACAATTTGTTTGTTTATCCATATATGTATTAGTTTGTTTACACTATGTGTCCATTATGTAGATCAGATCTAGTGCTTTTAAAGGCCAGAAAGCTCCTAGAGCTGGTGGGAGGCTGATTCTTACGACTGGAGCGTAACTATTTCAGCAAGTCAGGGATTACAGTATCAGAATGTACTGTATGTTGTATTTGCTGCTTTGTTTTGTTTTTCTCAATGGCCTTCATTTCTGAATGCATCTATTTGGATTAGTAGCTTACCAAATGGGATTCAATGATGGTGATGAGAAAGAGGGATGAGAAAACTGAAAACTGATGTTTGAACAGCTTACAGGCAGCGAGTGAATCATTGCCAAGCTGCTCGGGTGGTTTATGTGGGCATGTCCCGTCAGTGGCCTATCGTGAGCTGTTGGCACATCAGAGCATATGGTTTCACAGCTTTGTGGCCCGTTCCAACAACAGCAACTGTGTCCAAGCCATAGACAACCCGCAAGACACACACTGGCTTTTAAAATATTAAAGAATGGAATTATAGATTAGGACCTACTGGAAATGTTATTATTTGATGGCATATGATCTATTTTTAGACTATGGACAAGCTCTGTTAGGTTTTGTTAAGTTTATTGATTTTGCTCGGATAATATATTATTTTTATGTGTACATGTCCTTCCTGACTGGAAAGTGAAACAACTAAAAGAACAACTAAATGGACCGTTTTAACTAATTCTCGAAAATTAATTGAACTCAACATTGCTGAGGCCAGAAACATACTTTATGCAAGAAACAAAAATGTGAGTTCTTGGCCAACGCATTGCAAGTCCATGGACCTGTTGAACATACTTGAAGGAATAGTTTACCCAAAATGAAACTTTAGTCTTCATATGTCTCACTATTGGTGAACTATCCTTTTAACAAGCGCACTGGCGAAAAAACGAAAGTTTTAAAAATCAGAGCACAATGGGGGCGATAGAGTTGTTTGTGCCATTGAACTGGATGTCTGGATATGTTTAGTATTCAGGTATCTAGCTATAGACAAATCTCTCCAATCAATGTTGAGAATGCAATGTTTACTCGGACTAATTTCAGAATGTAACACACACAAAATAGGGCTTGCGTAGCTAAAAACATTTGCATTCACGGAACTGCGAAAAATACTGTATGCTTTGGGTCTAACAGCATTTTTGTCTTCTTTGTTTCTAAATCAGAGATGCTATTGAAACTTGTCTTAGCGCTCTTACTCTCGCTAGTTGCAAGACGAGGAAGGATTGTGAAAACTGTAATGACATGGTCTTCAGAAATTCAATGACCAAAAAAAATAAATAAAGCACATTATGATATGGCACAACGTCATATCGGCAGCAAAAAATGTAATGTATCGATAAACTCTAGTTGCAACCTTCTCCTTTCTCTACTCTTGACAAATGTTGCTCCAAATCCTTGGTGCTGTCAAAGGGTAACTGGATCCATTGCCTTTATTTTCCACCCAGAGCAATGTAAAGGACCCCACAAAGGGTGGTGCTTCAGAGCCCTGACCTTTGGTATTCTGACTGGTGTCTTAGAGAACAATGATCAGGGTGCTCAGAATGAAGACTGAAACTTGCTGGATGGAGTTCTGTACTGGTGCTACTTTAAATAGCAGCTGGATCTATTCATAATGTCCCACCCTCTGAGCTTAAAATCTTCTGTATATTGTCGTATTCAATGTGAGTGACCTTAATTCCTTCCACTTAATACTAACATCATTGCAGAGTGCAGTAGAATTAAGTAATAAAAAATGTAGGCATCCAATGTGAACTGGCCCATCTAAGGGCTGGGTATAGGTCTGCACGGGCCTTAAAATGAAACCCGAACCTGACCCGTGCACAAGACTGTGTGACCCGACCCTGCCCGGCCCGAACGGCACAGTTAGATTTTAAGCCTGAAACCTGACCCGAACACGAAATCGTTCACTTTCTTTAGAATTTCTCCTCCAAGCAAGTATTGTTGCAATAGGATATATGTAAGCATAGTAGGCAACATTTGTAACAGTACTGTAACAGTAAACATACACAGTTTTAACAAGAAATGGCGGTCCCAACACTAATTTAGTTTTATTTTTTGCGCAAGAACTTGTTTGGGCTAAACGACCCTTTGGAGTTAATTATTATGATTCAGTTCTGTGAGTTAGTTCAACTGCGGCACAATTTTTATAGACATCTGTTCAGGTCAAAAGAAGAACGTCAACTTTAAAAAGGGCATCACGAGACACTTGCTATTCATTTTTGTAATGAATCGATTCAAAACTCTGATTTAACTATTTTAATAATATACTGTACTTTTTTTTATGTCTTAAATGTTTAAATGTGATGGGGGGAAAATTCCACTTGGCAACAATCACTCTTTGGTTGATATAAAAAAGAATACTAAAATAATCACGCTTTAAAGAGATTTCAAAGCAAATACATCAGTGTTGAGTAATTTATGGAAAAAAGGCTGAAGCAATATTGAGATATAATTTACCCAGCCCTAATTTTACACTATGAATGGTGCAATCACAACTAACAGTTGCAAGCATATGCATTAATTCATCCTTTCATTCAATGCTTAAAAAGGCTTTCACAATTATTCAGAAACTGACATTGTGCTTTTAACGAATGCAAAGTGACTGCACCATCGAGGGTGCTTTAGGGTCAATTGTATATGCCTCTGTGGTCAGCCAGATGGATTTGCTATGCTGTATGGTCAGTGGGCAGAGCATGATGTGTGTGTGTGTGTGTGTGTGTGTGTGTGTGTACTACTTAGGGAATGAGCTAGGCCAGGCAGATGGCAGGTAGCTGCAGGATGCATCTCATTTAAAGGCTTCGGGTCTCTTTTCAAAGCGCTCTGGCCACGACCGCAGCTTAATGATATTTGCTGGGCTTTATGTCATAGTTGTACTTGTCAACACAACATGCATGCTGGATATTCTGTGAGAGAGAGAGAAAAAAAACTGTTTAGAGAGATTAAGTAAATCTCTGATTAGTTATATTCATATATTTTCTGAGATAATGGTCTCTTATACACATGTATGTTGAAATGGTAATATTGTTGGGATGTCTGTGAATTGGCTTTACTCCCCTGCTTAAAAGACCAGATTAGACCAGTATGAATTTCCAGGCTGGTTTATGATGGTTAGTGCTAGTTTGGTGTTGGTCTAGTTGGTGGATAAGTTTCGCTATGTTGTTTACCAGCACAACCAATAGTAGCTAGCTGGTGAGATAGGTGAAATGCATTCGTATTTGGGTGTTTTTTTTTGTTTTTTTTTTGTTTTTTTTTGCTTTAGTTTTTAAACTTAGGGCACTTTGATTTCCCATGGGTTGATTTTTACTAAAAGTAACAGATTTCACAATTTTTATTTTTATTTTTTATATATATGTTGAACGTCACATTAAAACTGTCTTGGGAACTTTTTACCAGGCCGTCATCATTTATTTTTTTAAACTTTTCTAATGTCTTTTATGTGAAGACCATACTGTTTTAGCCTTGTTTAACCTTTATCCTTTTAGCCCAGACCCAGACTTTCAATATTAAACTATTCTTTTTTATTTTGTTTTCTAGGCTGGTCTGTGGTACCTTATCAGCTATTTTAAAGAAACCGCCCCTAAACAGCATATACAAACATAACGAACTGTGAGTGATCTCTTTACCAACATGGACCAGACGTTATGGCAATAACTTCTTGCCGTACCCACACTGCTGTGGTCCAGGCTTGGTGAACGTCCAAGTCGAGCAGACAAGAGATAAATTCTCATTTGCGGTTGAAATCGATTCATTGGATAAAGTCGCAGTGCATGGTTCCCTGAGAGCCAACAGTGGGCTTCTTTGACATCTACAGCCCTGTCCCTTGTTGGGAGATCATTTGTAGCTGGCAATTACACTGTGGAATCACAAAGTGAGGTTAGATCCCACAGTGGGTATTTTTAGCATATATCTTAATGGATGTATCTGTCAGCATAGCTTAGCATGCATACGAGTGCTGACAGTGTGTAAGCGAGCAAGCATGGTGAGCGAAGCACGTAATTTTTATTTTGCTCTCACATTGAGAAGGGTGGACAGAGGCCTGCTCGGACCATTAAAAACTCATTAGTGGATTCTGTTCACAGTGAATCACATTTCTGAGTTATAGCTGGACATGACGATAAGATGGACGCTTAATTATACTGATTATAAATCTCTTTTGACCTTACAAGATTGGCCGGATTTTACATTCCAGTTTTTAATTATCCAACAAATCTGCACTCGGGTCATTGACAAATGAGGTTGACCGAGGTGATAAAAATGAGAAATCTTTTTTAAAAATCTAGTTTAAAATTAAATTAAAAGCATATTCTACAATATATATTATGGCGGCCAAAAGTTTGAAATAATGTACAGATTTTGCTGTTTTGGAAGGAAATTGGTACTTTAATTCACCAAAGTGGCATTCAACTGATCACAAAGTATAGTCAGGACATTACTGATGTAAAAAACAGCACCATCACTATTTGAAAAAAGTCATTTTTGATCAAATCTAGACAGGCCCCATTTCCAGCAGCCATCACTCCAACACCTTATCCTTGAGTAATCATGATAAATTGCTAATTTGATACTAGAAAATCACTTGCTATTATATCAAACACAGCTGAAAGCTATTTGGTTCATTAAATGAAGCTTAACATTGTCTTTGTGTTTGTTTTAGAGTTGCCACAGTATGCAATAGAATGGCATGTCTTAAGGTCAATATTAGGTCAAAAATGGCAAAAAAGAAACAGCTTTCTCTAGAAACTCATCAATCAATCATTGTTTTGAGGAATGAAGGCTATACAATGCTTGAAATTGCCAAAAAACTGAAGATTTCATACAAAGGTGTACACTACAGTCTTCAAAGACAAAGGACAACTGACTCTAACAAGGACAGAAAGAGATGTGGAAGGCCAGATGTACAACTAAACAAGAGGATAAGTACATCAGAGTCTCTAGTTTGAGAAATAGACACCTCATATGTCCTCAGCTGACAGCTTCATTGAATTCTACCCGCTCAACACCAGTTTCATGTACAACAGTAAAGAGAAGACTCAGGGGTGCAGGCCTTATGGGAAGAATTGCAAAGAAAAAGCCACTTTTGAAACAGAAATAAAAAAGAAAAGGTTAGAGTGGGCAAAGAAACACAGACATTGAACAACAGATAATTGGAAAAGAGTGTTATGGATCTTAACCCCATTGAGCTTTTGTGGGATCAGCTAGACTGTAAGGTGCGTGAGAAGTGCCCGACAAGTCAGCCACATCTATGGCAAGTGCTACAGGAAGTGTGGGGTGAAATGTCACCTGAGTATCTGGACAAACTGACAGCTAGAATGCCAAGGATCTGCAAAGCTGTCATTGCTGCATGTGGAGGATTTTTGAAGTAGTTTAAGAAGTTCTGATTTTTTTTTTTTTTTTTTTTTTAATTGTAATAGTAATGTTTCACGTTTTTAATGTCCTGACTATACATTGTGATCAGTTGAATGCCACTTTGGTGAATAAAAGTACCAATTTATTTCCACAAGAGCCAAATCTGTACAGTATTCCAAACTTTTGGCCACCAGTGTATCTCGTTTAAGGATGTTTTATTTCCTTGTAAACAATAAAAAATACTAATTAAGAAAATGTTTGGAATGTACGGTAGCAACTGAATTGGCTGATCTTTGTTGGTAAAATGCAACCTGTTATAGAGAATGCAAGAAACTAAAAAGCACCTTCTCTTTCCCCCCAGACGACCACTCTAATTGGCCTCTTGAAGACAGCGCGACTTCTGCGATTGGTTCGTGTTGCCAGAAAGCTGGACCGATACTCAGAATATGGCGCTGCAGTTCTGATGCTCCTGATGTGTATATTTGCTCTAATTGCACATTGGCTCGCCTGCATCTGGTACGCCATTGGAAATGTTGAGAAACAGTTCCTGGAACATAAGATTGGCTGGCTCGATAATCTCGGGGTATCCATTGGAAAGAGATACAACTACAGTGACCCAAATTCTGGTCCGTCCATAAAGGATAAATATGTGACTGCACTGTACTTCACCTTCAGCTCTCTGACCAGTGTGGGGTTTGGGAACGTCTCCCCGAACACCAACTCAGAAAAGATCTTCTCCATCTGTGTCATGCTTATTGGATGTAAGTCTGAATAAAATACATGTGTAAATTGCTTAAAGGGAAAGTTCACCCAGAGTTCGTTTACTCAACCCCATGCCGTTACAAACATGTATGCAGTCATTTTTTTTTTTTTTTTAAATGTTTATGCAGCTCTTTTCTATACAACCACAAAAAATATAATAAAGCAACATAAAAGTAGTCCATCAATCCAGTAACAACTTCAAAAGTTATCCTGGGGATTTTGAATATTCTGACCAATGAACCACTTTTATAGAGCTTTTTGTTATGTTTGGAGCTTGACAGCTGCGGTCACTTTAAACTGTTGCTGAATGGAAAAAAGCTGCATAAAGATGTTTAAAAGATGCTTTAAAGTTCCCGTTTTGTGCTCCACTGAAATAACAGAATACAAGTTTAGAATGACATTAGGGTAAGCTCTAATTTTGGGTGAATGATTACTTTAAATATCTTAAATATTAAGGTAAATAGTTTATACTGTATATTAAGGCGGTGAATCGATAATATTTTTAACTGATTAATCGCAAGTAATTTTCTGTGATTAATCATGGTACATTAAAACGAACATAAAAATATAATAATAAAATATATTTACTTTATACTTTGTCTCAAAGAACTTGCAAGTAATTGGTTAGCTATCATTTATTTTAATTATTTAAATATGTACACGTTATTTTTTTTTATTATTTTTATTTTATTTTATTAGACACATATTTAAAGGTATAAATCTTTAATACCCGTATAATACAGTGGACATGACATTACAATTTGGGCAAAATCTTCTGCTGATTTCCAGTAGACGTTTGTAATAACAGTATCAATTGGGCAGATTCAATTCATATCAAACCTTATTGGCACTATAGACTTAATTGTACATTGCAAATGCATTATTAGACACTATACCTACAGATATAAAACAAACTGAATGCTGAAGTTTAAAATCTCAAAACTATTTTCTCTTACTGCCATTCAGAGTCTTTCGCACACACGCTGGGTCTCTTTTGCGCAGTTTGCCCGAATCTCTGGCTCACCGCTTGCGGGTGAGGTCTCCATTCTCCTGTGTTTATTATGCGCATAATAAACAAGCTTGCACTGCTCCACACAATCAGCTTCTGTGCTAGGATGTTCAATCAAGTCGAGCGTGTACCTCCTGGAAATTTATAAGTCAATTTTATCCATAGGAAGTGGGGAAAAACATTAGTGAAGTTGAGGAAGTAAAAAAAATAAAATATATATATATATATATATATATATATATATATATATATATATATATATATATATATATATATACAGTATATAATACTGCATTAATTAATAGTTGAATTAATAGTTAAACAGTCAACAATTAATCACAGAAATTAACACATAAAATTTCTCAGCCCTAATATGTATGCACTCAGTGACCAAAAATCATGCCATGGTTGAAATCACTGAGATCACATTTTTTTCCCCATTCTGATGGTTGATGTGAACATTAAAGGAATGTTCAAGTTAAGTACAAGTTAAGCTCAAGCAACAGCATTTGTGGCATAATGTTGATTACCACACACACAAAAAAAAATTGAGGTTACAGTCAGGCATTTACCAAT
Organism: Myxocyprinus asiaticus; assembly: GCF_019703515.2. Classification (NCBI taxonomy): domain Eukaryota; kingdom Metazoa; phylum Chordata; class Actinopteri; order Cypriniformes; family Catostomidae; genus Myxocyprinus; species Myxocyprinus asiaticus. The sequence goes on from NC_059354.1 coordinate 48,357,706, forward strand.
GGAAGTCAATGGGGGCCAAATTTTTGAACATTAAAATACTCACTGTTTCAAAAGTATAACTACAAGACATAAAGGATATGCATGTGAACATGATTTTAGTGTGATAATGTGATAAAATCACTTCGTTACAATGACGATGTAATATTAACAAACCCTAAAACCCTAAAACGACTGTAAAAACGACAAGTGCTTTTATAAAATTATAAGCTTCACATTTCTGTGTTTAAACCCTCCAAAATTGGCCCCATTGACTTCCATTGTAAGTGCCTCACTGTAACCTCGATTTTTGCTTTTTTTAAAAGTACAGGTTGAACGAGTTGAAATTATTTTTTGTGGTAATCAGCATTATGCCACAAATGCTGTCGATTGAGCTTAACTTGGATCAAACCCGGAACATTCCTTTAACTAAAGCTTCAGACCCGTATCTGCATGATTTTATGCATTGCACTGCTGCCACATGACTGGCTGATTAGATAATTGCATGAAGTAGGTGTACAGGTGTACCTAATAAAGTGGTCACTGAATATGTGTATATATACTGTATGTATATATATATATATATATAGTACTGTGCAAACATTTTAGGGACTTGTGGAAAATGTTGCATAGTGAGGATGTCTTCAAAAATAATGACATAAATAGTCATTTATCACTTAATTTCATACAAAGTCCAGTAAACATAAAAAAAAAACTAAATTAATATTTGGTGTGACCATTATGCCTTTAAAACAGCACCAATTCTTCTTGGTACACCTGGACACAGTTTGTCTTGGTTGCTGGCAGATAGGATGTTCCAAGCTTCTTGGAAAACTTGCCACAGTTCTTCTATTTCAGCTGTCTCAGCTGCTTCTGTCTCTTCTTGTAATCCCAGACTGACTCGATGATGTTGAGATCCGGGCTCTGTGGGGGCCATACCATCTGATTTAGGGATCATTCTTCTTCTTCTATTCAATTCTATTTGCAAAGAGAATGTTGAAATCTAAAATTGATATTTCCTACTGATACAATAAAAGCACAATATATAAAATAACCACTTAAGAAAAAAAAATTTGTGGCGGGGTGAGTAAGAGACAGACACAGTGGGTGTGGCGTCAAGCCTCGGAGAGGCATTTATTGAAAATAATAATAAAAATAAAATGTTCATAAATGGGGAAAAGTGTCCAAAATAAACGGGGAATCTGGCATCCTCGTGGTGAATCTGGGCTCTGTGAAGGCCGGGGATGTGTCCAAGGAATGGCACAGGTTTGAGCGGGGTCCGACGGCCGCACGCGCTCCCCTCCTAGGTCCGGGGCACGTGGGGCAATGGCGTCCTTGGTGGCCTGTCTTCCCAAGCCCACGGCAGGTGAGAGGGGAAGGCGGCCCGGCCTCTAGCCCATCAGCCACAACGCCTGCTGTCCTCCCCGGTGACGCATCTAGGAGGGGGTCCGAAGATAACATTTACAGTCCATCATTTTATGGGAAAACAGACCCAAAGTATTGATGAAACTTCTTGCACTCATGGACATCAAATGCTCTCTAAAATGATAATGCCCCGCACCCTAATGCCATCTGCTTCAAACTAGAAAAAGCAATTAGAAAATCAGGTTCACTAGGAAATACATCATCACAGGCAAGGAAACTGCGCAAGTCAAGCCATTTCATGGAAACTACAAACATATGCAACATACAAAGATTATTTTGGTCCAGATTCAACTATATATCTCAAGCACTATACATTTATTTCATGTGTTACCATCTATCATTCATGTTTTCTCCAGCTCTGATGTACGCCAGCATTTTCGGCAATGTTTCTGCCATCATACAGCGGCTGTATTCTGGTACGGCACGCTACCACATGCAGATGCTCCGCGTCAAAGAGTTCATCCGTTTCCATCAGATCCCGAATCCACTCCGACAAAGACTGGAGGAGTATTTCCAACACTCATGGACCTACACCAATGGAATCGACATGAACACGGTGCGTGTGGAGTCGTTTAGACACCATTTAGCCACAGATGCTTCATTGTAGATGTGTTTTCAATTTGTTTTTCCACTGAACAACTTTAATACCACATGCCAACCTCAAAATTTTAATCACTTTCTGAAGGAACATTGTTAAGTGGCCCTTAAAGGGATAGTTCATCTAAAAATGAGAATTTTGTCATCACTTATTCACCTTCATGTCATTCCAAAGCCTTAGGCGGTTATTTTTTTCCATGGAACACTAAAGGAGAAATTGTAAAGATCTTGTCTGCTCCAAAAAGGTTAAAATCACCATAAAATAGTCCATATGATTTGTGCACTATATTACGAGTCTTCTGAAGTCATACGATAGCTTTGTGTAAGGAACAGACTGAAATTAAGACATTATTCAATGAAAATGTTCCCCTCAGATATAACCAAATGTCATTGCCATCAAACTTGATGCAACAGAGGGAAAGAGAAATCACAAAAAAACTTCTGTAAGGCTTCATAAGACTTGGAATATAGAGCGCTTGAGTCATATGAACAACTTCAGTGATAATTTTAAGGGTGCTTTTTGTCCTTTTTGATGGTTGGTAGCCCCTGGTCACTATAAGCTTTTGTTGCATTAAAAAAGAACGGACAGAACGTCTGCCAAACATTTCCTTTTGTGTTCCATGGAAGAACGAAAATCAAGCATGTTTGGAATGACATGATGGTGAGTTATTGCTGACAGAATTTCATTTTTGGTGAACTGTTCCTTTAAATTTGCCTATCTGAAATACTATTTAAACATGTCATGTTTATGTACTGAAAGCAACACCTGTCTCTCTCCATGTCTGCTTCATATGAACTGCAATGACCTCATCACGCTGGGAAGAGCAGGAGGTATTTATATAAACATCTCATCTTCATTCATATTGTAACTCTAGATACTGTCTTTTAGAGCCATCATACATCACTTTGTTCTGGCCACACTGATGCTCATCTAAATAAAACCCATTTCAGTCATATACTGCATGAGCAGAAATCTTGCATCAAGTTCTCTTAGCAAAAGAAAATGCATGTTTCCAGAAAATATTTTTAGCAGTGGCGTTACAGCTATATTGTAATATTTGAGTTCTTTTATTTATTATTATTTCAATTTTACAATTATATTTTAACAAAAAATATATATATCTTTCAACCTTTTGACTATAATCAATTATGACATTTATGTATTTGCTCTGAATAGCTCAAAAAGTTGTTTTGTGGTAACACATTTACATTTATGCATTTGGCAGACACTTATCCAAAGCGACTTACAGTGCATTCAAGGTATTCATTTTATCAGTTTGTGTGTTCCCTGGGTATCAAACCCATGATCTTGACGTTGCTAGTGCCATGCTCTACCAGTTGAGCAACAGACATAACGCATCACAGAGAATTAAAGTATACTTTAGGGTTAACATTGGTTTTGCTGCTGAAATTTAAATCGAAAATACTATTGAAACATATTTGTATTAATAATCTCATTCATACGAGACAAGGACAAAGCCGGAGACAAGCAACAATCACAAAACTAGCCTAATGACATGGTCTTTAGGAGACATAATGGCCGAATAAAACATGCACGATATTCATGATGTCGCTTAATTTCATATCTCCAGCAAAATCATTTTGAATACATAGTGAAATATATGATATGACGTCTAGCCCTAGCGGATTCCATGCTAGCATGAATTAAAATGCATGATGAAGAGCTATAGTAGCCATTCTTACTTAGATAAAAGTTGCACTTGTTGAAGCGAGTCTGCATGTTGCTAAGAAACTGATTCTTTTTTTATTGCCGTACTGAACTCATTATTTCCTCTTATTTAATTGATGATTGCACTGCTGACATGAGCACAGTAATTGGCACTTGGAGTGGACACTACTTGCTCACAGTCAGTGTTTTGAGACAGTAACTGTGTGAATACTTAGATGAATATATATAATACTGCTGTAACTAGTATTGAAGAAACACCATTGATCTATTCCAAAACCTAGGCAGCATTTTAAGGCATTATAGGCATGTTCCCAATGCAAAGACGGTTCCAAATAGTAGACTAAAAATATCAATACAATTATTCAATTAAAAATTGACTATTTTGCCAAATACTTGTGTGTTCCATGTATTGTTATGCCTATTAAGAGCGTTGTGATGTTAGCCTAGCAACATGTTAACAGTAAACTTAAAATCAATTGTGAGTCGAGTCTTGTGCAGAGATTTGCTGCCTATGTAGAATGCAGTGTTTGGAAAGCTACTCATAACTTATATTAGTTAAACTATAAGTAGTTAGCTACACTACAAGTTACTAAGAAAAAGTAGCAGACTACATTGAAGCTATATAAATAAAATATTTTAAAACATATAACAAAGGGATATTATTTAATTATGCTGACAGATGTTCTATAAATAAAGTGATATATTAAGTCCATATAAATATAGTTAAATAAACTGTAAATAAAGTTATATTATTAAAGGGACCGTTCACCCAAAAATGAAAGTGTTCTCATCATTTACTCATGCGTATGACTTTCTTCTGCAGAACAAAAACAATTAATTTATTTCTCAGATCCATACAATGCAAGTGAATGGTGACCAATATCTTGAAGCTTTAAAAAAGTACATTAAGGCAGCATTAAATTAATTCAAATCACTCTAGTGGTTAAACCCATATCTTCAGAAGTGATATGATAGGTGTAGGTGAGAAACAGATCAATATTAAGTCATTTTATTCTATAAATCTCTACTTTCACTTTCTTCTTTTTTTTAGCGATTCACATTCTTCGTGCATATCGCCACCTACTGGGCAGGGAATTTATAGTAAAAAAGGACTAAAATATTTATCTGTTTCTCAATCACACCTATCATATCGCTTCAGAAGACACGGATTAAACCACTGGAGTATTATGGATTATTTTTGTACTGCCTTTATGTGCTTTTTGGAGATTCAAAGTTTTGGTCACCATTCCATTGTGAGGACCTACAGAGCTGAGATATTCTTCTAAAAATCTTTGAGTTCAGCAGAAAAAAGAAAGTCATACACATCTGGGATGTCATGAGGGTGAGTAAATGACACTTTTAATTTATGGGTGAACTATCCCTTTAATATCATCTTAAATTTACAGTGGTTAAATATTTAAAAGATCAGTATTGCTTTTAAGCCACAAAAATACTGTTCAGATTTGCGTAGGTTATATCATATACATAATTAGGGTGGCAACTTTAAATTAAACATATACAAATAAAACAAAAAAACCACACTGTTTTATACAACCAAGTTTAAATACAGTGATAAACAGCAGCAATTAATTAAATATTTCACTTCAAAAAAGAAACAAACTGACATCTGTGCAGAGGCTCAAGTGAATCAGTTCGTTCACATGAAATAATCGATTCACTAACGCTACATATAAGTTAATCTGTGAATTGTTATAAACCAGTTGATTTACATAAACTGTCCAAATTCTCTGAATGCTATTAGAGAGGACGGTTTAGGCAAGCGTGTTTGATTACTCCCTCAGATGTCACGCTACTGAAAAAGAAAGTTCTACTTAGTTACTTACGAACACTGGTAGAGCGTTCAAAATAAGTCACTTATGGAGATTTCAGATATGAGACTGCATGTGTAGGCTGTAGACAGCAAGGCACTTTTTGGAACAGATCCCATATCACCACAGAATAATTAGTGTAATTTGGGATTCGCTAATGTGCTCCCTTTAATCTTGAGTGATAAAGGAACTGATAGAGTTGAATGATGCTCCCCTTCCGCCTTCTCTTTCTGCAGGTCTTAAAAGGGTTTCCCGAGTGTTTGCAGGCAGATATTTGTCTCCACCTGAACAGCAGTCTGCTTCAGGGATGCAAGGCCTTCAGAGGTGCTACTAAAGGCTGTCTGCGTGCTCTCGCTATGCGCTTCAAAACCACTCATGTGCCCCCTGGAGACACACTTGTGCACTGCGGGGATGTGCTCACCGCACTCTACTTCTTGTCACGGGGCTCCATCGAAATACTGAAGGAAGATATTGTGGTTGCCATTCTGGGTAAGATCAAAAAGGCTTTTTTTTTTTAAGGGGTCATAACTAATAAAAAATTGCAACACAATTGCACACAAAAAGGCAAGCTCTTTTTGGGTGTGTACCAGTCGAACTTGAAACAAAGTTGTGTTTACACAGTACCGAGTTGACACTGTGAGCAGTTTTGAGGAATGGGATCTGACAAAGTTTGCCAGGTTAGTGGCATCGCATCTTTGAATGCAGAACTGTGTATGGGTGTTTCTTCAACTTCGGGCACTTTTAGCACTTTGAACTTCTAGAAAGTAAAGTCTTGTTAAAACATTTTTCACACTTGCACTATTTTGTCAAATTTGTCTGTTAACAATATCCAGCAGTGTACTGTATGTACAGCACATGCATCACAGGAGATTTATGTCATGTTGTCTGAAAGTCATGAGAATTCCCACCACAATGTCATTTCCAACACATCTCAGTTTTGTGTTTACTAGAATTCTGGAATGGAAATGACACTTACGGAAATGACATTTTTAACGTTTTTAAAATGAAAGACTCAGAGACTCTTTTGTCTTGATAAAGCTAATTTCATAGCTAACATTTTATGTATTCTAAATACACACAATTAAATAATATTTTCACACATTTTGCTAGGGCTGGGTATTGATGCACATTTCCGGAATCGACTTTGATTCACAAGCTCTCGATTCGATTCCGAATTAGCTTTGATTCGATATCTATTCATTTGTGTATATTTCAGTCATAATGTGCCCTTTGCTTACATATGAAAGAAATTCTTTCACAGATAATGGTTAATTATACAGGGGACCTTCTAACTATGTACCTTAAGAAAATATAAATTTTACTAAATTTTATTTTATATGTTTTTCATCATTTTGGTCACATTTTAGCTTTTTAAAAATGAACAAGTCTATGTACTGAATCAATAAATATGATTTTATATTGCATATATTATATTTTGTTGCATGTTTATTGTTTAATTGCATAATTTGTACTATTTACAAGTATTTACATTGATTTGTTGAACACGTGCTGAAAACCGATTCTGTCTCTTTAAGAAAACCGGCATGTCTGTAAAGAGCATCTGTAAATAAGTGCATATAAACAAGACAGGACTGGCTTTACCTCATCCGTGCTGTTTGTGATTAGAATTAAATGTTTTTTTTTTGTTTGTTTGTTTTTTTTTTTAATCAACAACTGACTGTAGAGAACAGAAAGGGTATTAAAAGTGACATTATTCAATGATAAATGGGTTGCGTGGATCTCGTCTTTGGACACACATTACACAGAACAACAATATTTTACTCTCAATATGGAGTGAAAGGATCTCAGCTCTGAATAATCCACCAATATGGGCTACTACATAATTACTGATGAGTGCAATCAAAACATATACCAGCCAGTTGCCAAATTTTTTGTCGCATAGCACGAACTTTGGTTGCAAATGCGAGTGACTTCCTCTCATTGTAGTGGAGGGTTGCAGTATAGAGATTTAATTAGGGATTCAAGAATCAATACTGACATCGTTCAAATAAAGTTTGCGATGCATCAGATAATCAGTATTTTTATCCACCCCTTTTTGCATAATTTGGCGAAATTACAGCTTGATTCAAAATAACGCCCAATAAAAATATTCTGCTCACAAGTGATATTTCCCTTGATATATTTTTGGTTATTGAAACATGACTTGTCTCCTATTTCATCTCAAGCATGCTCTTCACTGACACTTTTGTCCACTTGGTAAACAAGTACACTAGCTAAATTTTTATTCGGGACAAAATAATTTGGTGTGGTGGAAATGATCTTAGCTGTGGGACAGTCAAATCTGTACATTAAAGGCATTTGAAGAATACACTGGCGGCCAAAAGTTCAGAATAATGTACAGATTTTGCTCTTATGGAAAGTAATTGGTACTTTTATTCACCAAAGTGGCATTCAACTGATCACAATGTATAGTCAGGACATTAATAACATTAGAATTTGAAAAAAAATACTTTAAAGAGCAGCAATGAGAGCTTTGCAGATCCTTGGCATTCTAGCTGTCAGTTTGTCCAGATACTCAGGTGACATTTCACCCCACACTTCCTGTAGCACTTGCCATAGATGTGACTGTCTTGTCGGGCACTTCTCACGCACCTTACAGTCTAGCTGATCCCACAAAAGCTCAATGGGGTTAAGATCCATAACACTCTTTTCCAATTATCTGTTGTCCAATGTCTGTGTTTCTTTGCCCACTCTAACCTTTTCTTTTTGTTTTTCTGTTTCAAAAGTGGCTTTTCCTTTGCAATTCTTCCCATAAGGCCTGCACCCCTGAGTCTTCTCTTTACTGTTGTACATGAAACTGGTGTTGAGCGGGTAGAATTCAATGAAGCTGTCAGCTGAGGACATGTGAGGCGTCTATTTCTCAAACTAGAGACTCTGATGTACTTATCCTCTTGTTTAGTTGTACATCTGGCCTTCCACATCTCTTTCTGTCCTTGTTAGAGTCAGTTGTCCTTTGTCTTTGAAGACTGTAGTGTACACCTTTGTATGAAATCTTCAGTTTTTTGGCAGTTTCAAGCATTGTATAGCCTTCATTCCTCAAAACAATGTTTGACTGATGAGTTTCTAGAGAAAGCTGTTTCTTTTTTTGCCATTTTTGACCTAATATTGACCTTAAGACATGCCAGTCTATTGCATACTGTGGCAACTCAAAAACATACACAAAGACAATGTTAAGCTTCATTTAACAAACCAAATAGCTTTCAACTGTGTTTGATATAATTTTCTAGTACCAAATTAGCAATTTAGCATGATTACTCAAGGATAAGGTGTTGGAGTGATGGCTGCTGTCTAGATTTGATCAAAAATGACTTTTTTCAAATAGTGATGGTGCTGTTGTTTTTACATCAGTAATGTCCAAGTTTTAATGTGACTTTCATACTGTTTAATAAAAATCTAAATAACCCTGGGTCATGAATTTGCCTGAAGTTTAAGAAACACTCATATTCCTCTTTGTTTTCTGATTTATGCCTATATAAAATAATCTGTACTTATTACTTTTGAATGGACAGACCATTATGTAATTTATATACAGTAGCTAGTTGCATTTTGACAGCCACAGTGCAATTATTTTAACTTGTTTGTTTGATTGTGGTATAAACTTTTCAGATCAACCTGTCCTTAAACAGCACGTACAAACAAAGCAAATTGTCTTTTTTTTTTTTTTTTTTTATGTAAATCAGGAAGACGTTTATTGTCTGCATTGGTGGTTTTTGGACAGAATAAGCTGCAACCTGGATATTATGTTGACAATCAAAAGACTATCTAACAATAAGTGTTTTCAGAACCTTTTTACAATTTTCAATAGTGATAATATTTAATAATTTTTTTTTTTAAATACGTTTTTATTTATATATCACTGTATTTTACCTAGAGTCAAGCTATTTGAAAACCTTAGAATATCCCTTATTGTCTCTTTAATCCTCATTAAGCTGTTTGCTGAAAGTCTTAGAGCACAATAGTATTTAATGATAAAATTGTCCTGCTGTCATTACTCCAGCCGCGTTCTGAGGAGGACTTACAGCCTAGACATGTTGTTTACTGATGCTGGCGGTTAGCAACAACAAAAAGACGGCACACACTGTATCTCCCAGTGGGTAGATGACGTGCCATTGTTCTTACAGGCTTAAACACAGCAGCCTGAGAGCAGAGGTGCCCAGAGTGCAATTTACACTGTCTACAAATCAAAACGAGCAGTGAAATGTATTAAAAAAAAAATCTAGAGTATGCCTGTGCTAAAATGTCAAACCGATGCATATTCCAGAAACAAGCTTGTCTTTCTTTTCAGCGTTTTGCTTTGTTACATTCAGTGTCTATCTGATAAGAAGTGGCTTCTGACATTTCTGACATTAAGTGGCTCCCGCTGGATGTGTTTGGCATCTTCAAAACACAGGAGAGGGCAGAGAGAGAGAGAGAGAGAGAGAGAGAGAGAGAGAGAGAGAGCGCTCCATGCACAGCTCAAAGCTGGACTGAAACTATTTTGTATAAAAAAAATTATTAATATTTGAAAAACATCTGTCCATGAAATCAAAGTCAGGGCAGGGGTGTAACCAACATGCCGATAGCCATTATATTGTCATGTGACGACAAAAAAAAAAAAGAGAGAAAAAAAAGAGAGAAACCCTAAATGCGTTACTAAAAAAAATCATGATATTTGCAAGAAAAAAAATACCTTTTGAAAACATTTTTGCCATCAAGATGCAAGGGAAGCATTTTAATACCTTTTACTTACTGGTTACACCACTTTTTTAAGTCATTAAAGCAATTTTTCTTTTTTTCTTTTTTTTTCTTTTTTTTTTTTAAACTACATACAGCATACTGCAGAGAGTAAAACTGCTTTACAGTAAAAGTATGGCAGTATGCCAGTCCGAACACTGCCTTTTAGCTGTTTGGCTGTGGTTTTATGAAGCGAGTGTAAAGCCCTGATGTTGTTTAATGTTGTTTAAAGTAAGTGTGGTACAGGCTTAACTCGAGCAGTTGATAGCAACAACAATTAGCAAGCACTTTTGCTTCTAATGTCACAAACGTAGTGTGTGTGACAGGTGTTCTGAGCTCTGATACTGTTTAAACACTGGGTTCATTCATTACATGAATACTCACAGGCTGATCTGTTTAAATAATAGGACCAAAACAAAGAACAGTACATCCAACAGCTGGGAAAGTTCACAAAGCTCGCTGAGTGACTATGTGTGTTTAAAGCCATGTTCCAGGTTCAGTCTGAGGCATAATGCGATTTCCACAGAAAAATATTTAAACTGTTTTTTTTCTTTTTTATCCCCTTTTCTCCCAATTTGGAATGCCCAATTCCCACTACTTAGTAGGTCCTCGTGGTGGCGTGCTTACTCACCTCAATCCGGGTGGCGGAGGACAAGTCTCAGTTGCCTCCACTTCTGAGACCGTCAATCCGCGCATCTTATCACGTGACTCGCTGTGCATGACACCACGGAGACTCACAGCATGTGGAGGCTCATGTTACTCTCCGCGATCCACGCACAACTTACCACGTGCTCCATTGAGAGCGAGAACCACTAATCACGACCATGAGGAGGTTACCCCATGTGACTCTACCCTCCCTAGCAACCGGGCCAATTTGGTTGCTTAGGAGACCTGGCTGGAGTCACTCCCTGATTTGAACTCGCAACTCCAGAGGTGGTAGTCAGCATCAATACTCGCTGAGCTACCCAGGGCCCTCAACTCGTTTTTTCAAAAGTAAAAATTGTGTTTACAGTAGAGAACTTACAGGACAATGGAAGTCTATGGGGTAAAGTATAAACTGTCCTTTGTGAGACGGGACTACTTTACTAGGTGTATGAATTATGCTTGTGTTACCCACAGTACAAAGTCCTTCGTTGGTATCCTTGTGCATATAATGTGAAAGTTATGCCTTTACTGGTGTTAGGTGTTCATGACATTGAAATTTACTAAGATTGGATGTAACTTCACACAGACAAGGTCAGTAAGCGAATCGATCACACTAATTTCACGTTAACATGTATAATGTTAAGGAATTGTGGCTGTACTTTTGAAACATTTTGTATTTTAAAGGAATGTTGCAGGTTCAATCAAAGCTCAATCAATTAACAGCATTTATGGCATAATCTTGATTATCACAAAAAGTAATTTCGAGTTATAGTAGGGCACTTACAATGTAAGGGAATAAGGCCAGTTCATAAACACCAAAATTCACATAATTTCAAAAGTAAAACCACAAGGTGTAAACATTATACATGTTAATCAGTGTTGGGTAAATGACTAAATGAAGTAATCCACTACAAATTACTATGATTATTTTTAATTTTAATTAGATTAAGGGGCCTGGGTAGCTCAGTGACGCTGGCTACCATCCCTGGAGTTCGCTAGCTCGAATCCCAGGGCATGCTGAGTGACTCCAGCCAGGTCTCCTAAGCAATCAAATTGGCCTGGTTGCTAGAGAGGGTAGAGTCACATGGGGTCACCTCCTCGTGGTCACTATAATGTGGTTTGTTCTTGGTGGGGCGCATGGTGAGTTTGGTGTGGATGCCGCGGTGGATGGTGTGAAGCCTCCACACACGCTATGTCTCTGTGACAATGCGATCAACAAGCCACGTGATAAGATTTTAGCATTTATGGACAAGCCCCATTCACTTCAGTATTAACCGGCTTACTGTAACCATGATTTTTTCTTTCTTTCTTTTCTTTTTTTTAACCGAGAGATGAGTCAAAATAATTTTCTGTGGTAATTGATATTATGCTGCAAATAAAACCAGAGTTTCTCATCTCACCTTTGCTCTACTGAAATGCTTTATGTCTTCCTCTTCATACTGAGATTTAGGAAGGTATCAAATCCCTTATCAACAGTTTTAGCCAATTCAGTTTAATGTCACCTACAGCTCAGTTGGTTCTGTCTTATTTAAAGCAGAATCGCTCTGAGGGCCTGACATTTACCTGAGAAGTGTCCCAACTGAGAGCCCACACTTTGACTGCTAGATGGTGAATGACTTTTCCTATGTAGTCTTATCTTTTTGGTGCAATATTTTGCTATACTCTGTCATTTCATAAAGCAAAACAGACAATAATGAACAAAAACTGTATCATTAGATTGCCTTAAGGATTACTTTAAGACTAACTTGAACATTTTTGCAGCATTGTATAATTTTCTTTGAAGTCCACTTAAAATGTTAGCCAAGGTTTCTAGAAGTTGTAATGAACGTTTGTTTTATGTGAAAGCAAATTATGTAGTTGTTGAAACTATCATTCATCAGTGTGCATCACGGGAGTGGAAGGTTGCTGCAGTGCTCTTTTGCCGCACTTTATTGGCCGCTATTCTCTGATTGGTGGATCTTTCTCTGTAGTTTATCACCAAATATTCCTCTTATAAACATGAGGGGTTTTTTATATTTAAAAGTTGAAATAATGCACACTGATGACTTTAATAGAAGCACAACCACAACCACTCATGGTAAGTGGTTTATACGCTATCGTTAATAATCAATTCACCTTAGGTGAAAATAAATATAATTTGCTCTCTATAACAAACAGGTGGGTTTTTTTTTATTCAGACATCAAATGTATGAGAAGGTGGGAAAAGTGTGAAAAGAGGATAGGACAGAATGAGAGAAACTGAAAATGAGTGAGAAGGAACAGTTCACCTGACTTAAACTGGTTCATAATCCAGAGAGAGAGAGAGAGAGAGAGAGAGAGAGAGTTCTGATAATCTGCATGCACAGATTCTGACCTAAACTGACCCGCGCTTATAAACACACAATCAACATTGAAAATCCCACGTAGACGTGCAGACACATGCTATGACATGCACACAAATACAGTACATCAAAATAGATGCACAGTGCCATACAGTTTCCAAGACACTGTGGTTGTGCATCTCATACAGTACAAAAACACAAATAGAAAGGCAACACTTCCCTAAGGGGCAGTTCACACCGAGGTCAGTTTGCGCTGTTGTGCAGTTATTTTTTATATGTAAACATGCACTAGATGGATTTCTTTGACCGATGCATTTTTTTAGACACCATTTCAGGTTTAAAAGAACTTTAACTTTGACACACTTGCATTCTGTTCTAACTTTTTTAGCACAGGTACACATTCGGTTTGAACAGCCCCTGAGAATATCACACTGCTGTATTCCAGTTTGCTGTAATAGAGTTTGCATGATATGCTAGTCTCGTGTAGTAAGATATTTAACTATCGGCATAAAGTCTGGTCCACTTTACAGCTTATTCTAGCAAAGAACCGCCCACTTAGACAGGAAGAGATCATCTGATGCACATGTAAAGCAACCGACCACAGTTCATTACATTGTTACCTGCTATTTAGGGGTGGGTTCATCAGAAATACTGTAGTTGATACCACAATAAAATTGCCGCAGAAAACTGGCTGCAAAGAAAAGACTGAAAATATGTGCAGTAAATCGCAATTATTTCACAGACTCAAACTCAACAACAAACAGGAATATACAGTTCTGCTTGGACTTGGAAAACTTGGAAAATTGAGCAAATCCAGGGATTAGTTCTTCCTCAAAAGCGCTCATTCAGATTGGAACCTTGTAAACACGATTATGTTTCCAGGTTAACTGGTGAACATCTGACTCCCAAAACACTCAAAATATTTTACGATTTTCAGATTTACGCATTTTAACTTCACAACAAAATGACATCAAATTGAATTGTGTAATGTTTAACAAAATACAATTAATAAAACCAAATATCTAGTTTTATTTATTTCAATAAATCCTATTTATTTATTTTTTTAAGCAACATCATGAATATTACACTATTGTACACCAAACATAGTTCTAATGACATGCTAAAGCAGTTTAATTACTTAGAGACCAAACCTGAGCCTGTCCTTTACTCTCCAGGTAAGAATGACATCTTTGGCGAGATGATCCACTTGTACGCCAAGCCTGGTAAATCTAACGCAGATGTGCGAGCGCTGAGCTACTGTGACCTGCACACGATCCAGAGGGAGGAACTTCTAGAAGTTCTGGATATGTATCCGGAGTTCGCAGATTATTTCCTCACCAATCTGGAGCTGACCTTTAACCTCCGGGATGAAAACGCAAAGGTACTTCCCATTAAAAGCTACAAAATGTCCAGAAACGGTATATGGAATTGAATACATTGAAATGTTGTTTGCCAGTACAAATTTTCAGGGAGATAAATATTGCATGTTTACCATGAAACCAAACAACTTGCTTTTCAAGCATTCATTTTGTGTTCTCTCTTCTCCTCAGAACACATATTCACAAGCCAGTGATTCAGATGGAGAAGATACAAAGAGCAGACAGAAGATTTCCTTTAAGCGTAAACCATCCAAAGGTGAATGTGATCCATTTATTCAGCCTGATCTCATGACATATACGTGATCATGGCCACATTTTTGCAAACCAAAATTACATGTTTCGCTAAACGTTTCACTGCAGTTTCCCAGTGAAATGTTCAGTGGGGGGCGCCAAAAGCAAGTGAAATGGTGTCATAATCAGACAAGGTGAATTTTAGATGAACGTTTTAATGAGTAAAACATACTTCCCTTACCTAAAAATGTAGCCTTAACCTAACAAATAGTGATCTAAAATCAAATGAGAGTTAAACCAAAAACCCTAAACCAAAGCCTAAACCTAACCGATAGTGTCCTAAAAGCAAATGTGACATGAAAAGCACATTTTCTGAAGCAACCACATTATTTTGTGTCGCTTGTGTGCTTGTCTGGTCTCGAACTTCGGATTTATGAATCCAAAGTTCAACAGTCTATCAGATGAGCTACTGTGGAAGCTAACCACAGGTGAATTATAACATAAATGTATGTAAATGTATGTAAATGTATGAGTCTGTAATACAAGCATTAAAATGTATCGTTTTTTAAATGATGTGTTATAGTAAAAGTATTTTGATGTCATAACATAGCAGTGTGTGCTTGAAAAAGCAAAAAATAAGTGTTAATGAAGTCATAATCAGCTGTTGTACTTGTGATTTGGGTGAAAGTGAATAAAACGCCATGAAACTGCGGCAAAACATGAAGAAACGTGAAACGTGGCACGCAAAATAAGTTATAGTAACGTTCATTTTATGAGACTAGGTTGCATTTATTACAAAATGTCCATGGCAAAATCGTTAGAAATTGTAAAAGTTACAGCTGAAGTTTCGCTTACTGCCCCCTGCTGAAAACAGGTGACACTTCAGGCTTGAATTGCTCCGAAATTGCTTTAATGTGTTATAATTGACAGCCCTAATTATAATATAACACCATCCTACTATCCTACTAACTAACTTTGATTTATTAACAATTCATTTTAAAGTACATTTTTATATCTGAAATTTTCCATGTTATACACGGGTTATTATTGTTGTTTTCGGGTCTGTCCCAGGACTCTGGAGTACGAATTGTACCCCTAACCTGTGCTGATTACCATCCCACAGGGGGAAGCCTCAAGGAAACGGACAGCGAGTCCTGGAAAGAGCGCAGAGAATCACGGCTGAGCTCCAAGAGAAGCTCTAAGGGCCAGTGCACCACCAGGGAGGAACAGCAGAGGCTTTTGGGAGCAGGGACAATAGAGTATCCGTCAGTACAGAGTTACACAGCTACACCAGCTTGCAGTCCTCCCGCTGACGACATGGAGAGAAAGCCGTATGATAATGGTGAGCTATGAGATATGAAATGTTAATTCATGTTAAGACTGTGTCTTAACAAAGCTACCAGCATTAATTAAAAGCTACCTCTTCCAAATGGAAGTTTTTGTCCTAACCACTGGACAGTGGTAAAGCCTACCTTTTAAAATTAAAATGGATATATAATTAATCATTCTATTTTAAAGCTGAAACGTGTCCAAACAAAAATGTGACCAAACAGAATTGCAAAAATAAACATTATTTTCAATCAGTTTTTTCAAACACTCCCCTGTCTGCTTTTCAAACAAACAGATAGTCTCGCCTAGGAATGCACTGATCTTATACCTGAATCGATATCAGCTTCGATACTGACATTTTTAACTGGTCTGATAAGCCCCATCAAAATCTGTTACTGTGTGGCAGATTCACTAAACAGATGTGTCACTTTTTCCGTGTGGCATTTCAGCGCAAATAACTGCGTCTTACTAACCACCTGTAATCTATTTTAGGAGGCACTATAAGCACTGAAATTGCACTTGAGTGTCATGAGTATTTAAATGAAGTCAATGTCATTCCTTTCCATGCAGACATGCCTCCTTTCTATGTAAATTAGGCTCGTTGTAGCTTAATTCACAAAAATGCACAATTTAGCTCGTGCTATTACCACAAATGAAAGTAGGCTGTAAAATGAATTTTATTTAATAAAGAAGTTTGTGAACATTTTCAACCGATCATATCAGCAGTAATTAATCAAATAATAATCAAATGATGGAATTGCACTTGCAAATTGCATTCTGCACAGTTTTTGTGGCCGCATTTCCGCTGTTGACTGATCTGCATATGGTAATTCCTCTTGTGAATGGGGTGTTAAACCAACGCAAAGAGTGTGTGCTAATAAATATCACATTTACCGGGGCGCAATTAATTCATAGTGAATTCCCCCCAAGTGTTAGTCATGGTTGTTATTGTCAAGCTCCAAAAATGGCATAAAATTACCATAAAAGCACCATTAAAGTATGACTCGTCTTGAAGACATGATAGCTTAGTGAATCTTAAAAGGCAGCATTTAATATAAAAAATGTATATATATAGTCTGCATGCACAGCGCGCTTCAGTAAATGAGCAGTCTCTCTCTCTCTCTCTCTCACACACACACACACACACACACACACAGCATGCGCGGGCTGATGATGCGCTGCCATTTTCATCTCTCAGAGCGGCTCACATTATGTTAGCAATCCACATGAATTGCATCTCAGATGTAGATGCTCAATAGTTTGGATCGCAATTGACCAAATTTGTATGAAATGTGTATTAAACTACTGTGAACTAGCCCTCACACAGACACTCTAAGGTCACCGTCTTTCTCAAGTGGTCCATCAAAATAAAAGTCCCAGGTAAGAAATTACGACTGAAATACATTCCTATTATATAAAACAATACTAATATTTATAAACAACAAAAAACAACACTGGTGTCGGAATTGGGATCAGCCGATACTGAAAGTTCAGGAATTGGATCAGGAGAGATGGTATCAGGAGAGTGCAACCCTAGTCCCATCTCCAACTGACGCCATTGGTCGAGTCAGTGTTGTTGTGTCGGTCTGGACGGGTCACTCAAAACAAACAGAGCAATTTTTATTGCACCAAAGAGACAGTGTTTGCAGTTTTCAAGGAAATTAACATACAAATGTCTTACTTATAGTTGTCTCTGCATATTAAGCTGTTTTAGGAGAAAGTATTTCCACAAAAAAAGTTGCACACTTCAGCTTTAAAAGTTTTGTTTCACGTGGCAGCAGCGCAATTGAAAATATAGTTTTTGGGAAACGGATGTGTCGACAAAACACATGTTGTAAGCGGCGATTCCAACCTAGTCTCACAGAATGAACGTTCCTACAACAACATTTTTGCATTTTCCTGGTGAAATGAACACTAGGGGCGCTACAACAACTGTGCTTTTTATTTACCGTCACACAAATCACGAGTACAACG
Source organism: Myxocyprinus asiaticus (assembly GCF_019703515.2). Taxonomy (NCBI): domain Eukaryota; kingdom Metazoa; phylum Chordata; class Actinopteri; order Cypriniformes; family Catostomidae; genus Myxocyprinus; species Myxocyprinus asiaticus. The sequence continues at coordinate 48,375,836 of NC_059354.1, forward strand.
GCTGATTATGACTTTATAAACATTTGTTTTTTGCTCTAATTCTCACACACTGCTATGTTATGATTTCAAAACACTTTTACTATAACGCATCATTTTGAAAAAAAATTATACATTTTAACGCTTGCATTACAGACTCACTAACATTTACATGGTTATTCCAATGTGATTAGCTTCTGCGGTAGCTCACCTGATAGAGTGCTGAACTTTGGACTCAATTAAGATTATGGTTTAAGCCCCACCAAACACGCAAGCTGACACATGAAATAAAATTTCATAGAAGTGACAAGATGACGTGGTTGCTTCAGAAAATGTGCTTTTTCATTTCTCATTTTGTTTTTAGATGCTATAGGTTTAGGTGTTGGTTTAGGGTAAAGATGTCTGTTTTTTTGTCTACCTCATTTGATTTTAGATCACTATTGGTTAGGTTTAGGTTAAAGTTTGAGGTTAAGGAGGTGCGTTTTACTCATTAAAACCTTCATCTTATACTCACCTTTAAAACCTCATCTGATTACGACACTGTTTCACTTGCATTTAGCGCCCCCCACTGGACATTTCTCTTGGAAACTGCAGCGAAACGTGTAAATGCACGTAATTTTTGCTAATTTTTTGCCACAGTCAGGTAATGTTAATGAGATCAGGCTGGGTGATTCTATTATGGCCTTTGTTGATTCTATTATTGCCTTTCAGCAAATCCTGTAGGACTACTGGGCATATTTCATATTAATTACATAATACATCATAATCAGTGTTTAATCTTGTCAACGGAAATACTGATTATCCTAAACTGGCTAAAACATGAAAAAGCATGAATAAAAGCTTGAAAAGTAGCTAATACCACATACTTCATCATACCTTTACCGTGACATGAAATTACTCATTCCATGATTTCCTGTAAGGTTCAGGTGTTTCCACCCACTCCTTATGTTTATTGACAAAGTTCCATCATCACAAATATATTTCACTCACCAAAACCTCAGGCTTTTAGTTTGATAGATGTCCGATGCAGAAATATCAGTAAATGACATTACATAAGTCTTAAATTACTTATCATAATCCTTCAAGAACAATCTCTGCTGGTTCACGTGTACAAAAGCCACTCATCAAACAGTTGATAGTCAATAAATGATTGATTTAAAGCTATCTGTATATTCTGCACCTTTTCAGTAAAGAGGAAATAGGCTTTTAGCTTGACTGATGACTTAAGTACATACAAACAACAAAGCATTGTAAATTTCTCCTAAGGACTTTTCCAACACTTCCAGTCCTTAAACCACTGCTCGACGGGGTATAAAAGGAAAGCGGAGCTCAGACATACACACAAAATAAATTATTGATTGAGTCAGTCTGCTCCTAAATCCAGGCTAAAGCATGGTAAAACAGGGTCTTTCGGGAGCTTAAGGCATTGTGCAGCCCTTTTACAGGCATTAGGAAAATCCGCTGGGCAGCTATTTCCTAACTCTCCTCAATGAGCATACAATGTGCTCCACAGCTAAGCAAACTAATGCCCCCCCAACCATCTACATAACCACTGGAGAGGGCATTGCCATTGGCATGTGACCCCCACACAAACACACTAAACCGAACACAATAACCATGGAATTGTAATATTAAATGGATAGTTCACCCAAAAATGAAAGTTCTGTCATCATACACTCACCATCATGTTGTTCCAAACCTGCAGAACTTTCTTTCTTTCTTTGGTGGAGCACAAAAGAAGATATTTTGCTAAATGTACAGAGTGCTCTTTTTCACACAACTAAAAATAAATAGGGACTGTGGCTGTTGCGCTCTAAATATGTTAAAAGTAGTCCAAACGACTTATGGTGCTAACTTTTAAGTCATCTGAAGCCATACGATAGCTTTGTGTGACAAAGAGACCGAAATGTTTCCTCCACCAAAGCTCTCAAATCTCATTCATTTCAAAGGAGAGCTGTGCATTTATTTTCATTTTATGGAAAAGAGCATGGACATTTTGGAATATATCACGACTTTGGAAAGTCATACAAGTTTGGAACAACATGAAGGTGGGTAAACAATGACCATTTTAATTTTGGGTGAACTATTCTCGGCATAGAAAGTATAAATATATAACTTATTGTCAGATTTAGTATATTTTAAATGTTCTTAAAATGGCCATTCCTGGACTAAACAAACAGATCTAGCCTATTGCTGTAGGCATGTTCCTTTCCACTTGACAAATAATTGTTTAATGTACAATATTTCATCTTATGAGTAGACACAGTAGAGTTCATGCAAGTTTCACTGTTTTTTTGTTTTTGTTTTTGTTTTTTTGTTGTTGGTTTTTTCTAAGCTGAAGCTTAATTTTTCAAAATAAAATACAATTAAAATCATGAACTTTCTCTTATCTCAGCTTAATGTGCAAAGATATCTGTAAGTAAGCCATTCGTAGAACATTGTGACCCTGTGGTGTCATAAAAACATTGCTCTCTTTTTTGCATCTCAATACAGTAAAATTGGCTCAAACAATGGTGTGAGTTTGAGCTGGGAACAAGAATGCCCCTCATAATAATCACTGGCAAAAGAAAGTAATAAATCATGGTTCAAGCTGTAAAGTATACTAAAATCTATAGAGCACAACAGTCTGGTTCTGGAAGTAAAAATCCTTTTAATTTTTTTTCCATTGGGAAATTGATTTTTATCAATAACTTTAACGATAAACCTACCGTTTTTTCTTTGTTGAAGCATTAGTCCAGGTAATTTAAACCTACTGGTAATTAAAGAAATTAAATAAAATCTGTTAATAGTGGAATTCCTGCTGAATAACTACACTACCCATAATCCTGAAGGAGAAAATCCAACAGTTAGAAAATAGTGGAAAACAAAGTGCGCCAAAGGAGTTCTGCAGCGACCGTCCACTCCCATGATGCACCGTAAATGATTTGCATATATTTATTTGCATATCACTGAATATTTTGCAATAAAATTAAAATATATTGTTTATATACTTATAATCAACAACATAAAATCAATAGTTTAATCAGTTTTCAGTTTTTAATTTGATTGCATAATTTGGCAATGCTTCATGGGATTGTAGTTCATTCCCTCATTAAAGATCTAAGTATACAGACACGTTTCTTTGTCATTTTGTCCGATTTTCAAATACTTGTTTTCTTCAAATTAAAGTCTGTAATGTTGTGATTCACCTCGGAGCTGATTGGTTTGGTTCATGGCTTAGAACACTTTTATGAAGGATTTTATACAATGCCTATGAAAGGGGGAAAAAAAACTTTTGTAACCAAGACATCTGAGAAACTGGATGGGCACTGTTGAGCTCCCACCCATACTTCCTGTTTCAATCAGAATATGTCCATGCAGGATAAGAAAATGGCACAATTCAAGCCATTTCATTAGGTCTTTAAAGAAAAACCTTTCCAATAGAATACACTCGTCATGGAGTATCCCAAGAAAAACCTGCATTGGTCACATCATGCATTCTTCTCAGTGTCTGACCATCCCTGAAGCTGAATTTGTACTAGGTGAATCTAATTTCACTACACAGTTCATCTCTGGTTCCTCCACAGTCTGTGATCAGACATAAATTGGCGTTTCGCGTGAAGGCATGCTCTGGGCTCTGATAGAAGCAGGTGTCTGTGTGAGATAACCATTGGCTGCAGTGTTTCCATTAGTCTGAGCTTCACAGATAGACGAGTTGCAGCAATATAACACCATTACAAGTGCTAACACAGAGACTGCAGTCTTTATAAGCACTTGGAAACGCGTATACACACAAGAAAAACAATGCTAAATGCTAATAATAAAATGCAACTAACCACATAGTTGTGCTATAGTTAGGTGATTAGAAAAATAAACAGACATTTAAAAGGGAAGAGAAAACATTTCTTATATCCTTTGTTGTTGACATTGATCGCGGCAGTTTAGAGGTGAAATGTTCACTGTGTGGCGCTAAAAGTGAGCTGTTCTCCAAATAAGGTTTTTAAAGTAAATGCTCTAGAGATTGAAATCAACAAAATCGACCTCCCTACCCTAAACCTTAAACCTAAACCTAACTGATAGTCAGAAAATCAAATATGAAATGAAAAACGCAGTCATGTTATTTTTTGGTGCTTCTATGACACTTTCTGCTCACATGTCGACTCGCATGCTTTTCAGGACTCCTACCCCGGTCCTTTGCATTGCAAGTGCAACGCTCTATCAGTTGAGCTACTGCATATCTCCTTAAAATGTTTCACCAAGTCATGCAGAATAGTGTTTAGATGTCATAAGATAGTACTGTGTGAGGAACAGGGTGAAAAGTAAGTGTTTATGAACTGAGAATCTGCCATTTTACTCGTGATTTGTGTGAAAGTGAATAAAGGTCACTTGTTGTTGCCTCTAAACTGCCAAGATATGTACAACGAGTCACGTAAAAATTATTTTGCAAAAATGTTGGTGTAGTAACGTGGATCTATGAGACCATGTTGCAAATTAGACAGATACCAACATCCTATCTTCTAAAGCCATGACCAAAACTATGCAGGGTAAAAGAAAATATGCATATTAAAGTATTTTAACAAACAAACAAAAAAAAAACACAAACATCACTTTTGAAACTTTCATCATAGAAAATTAATAATAGTCAGCTCAGCAAGTAAAGACGCTGACTATCACCCCTGGAGTCACGAGTTCAAATCCAGGGTGTGCTGAGTGACTCCAGCCCGGTCTCCCAAGCAACCAAATTGGCCCGGTTGCTAGGGAGGGTAGAGTCACATGGGGTAACCTCCTCGTGGTCACTATAATGTGGTTCTCACTCTCGGTGGGGCGCGTGGTGAGTTGTGCACGGATGCCACGGTGGATGGCGTGAAGCCTCCACGCGCGATATGTCTCCGCGGTAATGCGCTCAACAAGCCACGTCAACAAGATGCGCCGATTGACGGTCTCAGACGCGGAGGCAACTGAGATTCGTCCTCCGCCACCCGGATTGAGGCGAGTCATTGCGCCACCATGAGAACTTAGAGTGCATTGGGAATTGGGCATTCCAAATTGGGGAGAAAAGGGGAGAAAATAATAATAATAATAATAATAATAATAATACTCCAGCAACATGTGTACATTTGTTTCTGTTTGTACAAATACATATGTACTCAATTGCATGTTTGTGTGTTAACATGTGTGAAATGCCTGTTTTAGATATCCAGACAGACATATGTTTAGTTGTCAGAACCAAACAGGAAATGGACATGGCTACGCAGGAACAGGTCGGGGCAGAAGAAGAGGATCTGGACTGTGACATCACATATGGAGAGGTGGAGCACAGACTAGACCAACTGCAGGAACACCTGAGCAGGTAAAACTCAGTTCCCAATCTAAATTCTGACTGAAGGAGCTGTGCTCATAGTTGTTGAGAAAATGCAGATAAACTCACACCTGCAACCACACATTCTGTTTTAATGTGACTAGTTGCAACATTGCTGGGCAACCACAAAAAGCTACCTGGTCTCATAAACATGTTACTATACCTACATTTTTGCTTAATGATTTTAACATGGCTCATTGCACTGTGCGTATCACAGCATTTTCCTGGCAAATGAACACTAGAGGCGCTACAACAACGACTTCTTTGCACTGTCACACAAATCAAGAGTAAAACGGTAGATTATCAGTTCATAAACATTACTTTTCGCCCTGTTCCACACACAATGCTATCTTATGACATTGTGACGAGGAGGAGGGTGGGGCCGGGCCATGAGTGCGCACAGCCGGCCCCCAGTCAGGCTTTATCCCTCCTCCTCATCATAGACATCTAAAAACTTTTACTATAGTGCATGACTCATTTTAACATTTGCATTTCATATCAAATTACATTTACAAGCTTGTTCGAGTGTGATCAAATTGCACGGTTGCTCAACTGATAGAACATTGCACTTGTGATGTAAAGGAGCAGGGTACGAGTCCTGAAGAGCACACGAGTCGACACGTGTACCGAAAGTGTTGTAGAAGCACCACAAAATTATGTTGTTTTTCATCTCACATTTGTTTTTATGACACTCAGTAAGGTTTAGGTTTAAGGTTTAGGGTGGGAAGGTCGGTTTTGTTCATTTAAAACTCAATAGAGCATTAAACTTAAAAACCTCCTGTTCGAAAGAACATTTAACTCACTTTTAGCGCCACACAGTGGACATTTCATTTCGGAACTGCCACGATATGCGATAAGGAGCCACAAAATATAATTTTGCAAAAATGTTGCCACAGTCACAAAATGTTAATCAGATCAGGCTCATAAAAGCCAACATTTAGGCTAATTAAGATATTTGTTTTATTCTTGTTTAGTTGTTTATTTGATTATAATTGTTATAATTATTACATTTAAAGGTGCTGTTAACATGCAAAATAATTGCCAATCTGAAAAGCCTCAAAGTTTTCTGATTGGCTAATCTGAAAAGGAAAGTTGTCTCAGAGAGCAAGTTATTACATTTTGATGAAAGATTGCAAAGACAAATTTAGAAATTTAGATTTCTTGTAGACTTTCACTACTATGCCCCACCACCACCACCACCACTGTAAATCATAATAATTAAAGTGGTAACATATGTACATATTTTATTCAAGCAAATTAACAACAATCTGTAATGTATGCGTTTCTGTGTAGGAATAATTTAATTGGAATTATGGTGATAATTGTTACCCTTTAGCTGCACATGCATACTGTATATAATAGACATTTGAAATAGTAAAATATTGTTTGCAAATACAGTATCTCTAAGTCCATGTCTGTGAGGCGGGTGAGTGCATTAATGGTACATTACACAATGTTTCCAGCAGAGATGGACCTGAGGGGCGATTTGTACACTACAACAAATTACTCTAACCACATGCATACCTAATCTAACCGGTGCAAGTTTGGTCTGCAATAAACATTGCAAAACAAAACATTGCTCCTGGTTATCATTCACATGCACATGACAATTAGCCTCAGCTGACAAAACAAGTTTAGATAACTGTTACAGCATGCACACACTCACTCACTCTCTCTCTCTCTCTCTCTCTCACTCACACTAGCAGTAGGGTGAACAGAATAACAGCAGGTGGTATTTTTAGCTATAATGCTGGCTTAGAGAAAGAGGCATCAGGCAGCAAAAATCCTGTCTCAGCCAAGCTTCATATCGCACATCTTAAAGTGCAATGATGCTATCAGAAATATGCCAGGGCTCGGTCATTCATGCAGTACATTTTCATGTCCTATCATACAGTGTATGTCTTTATGTATTTGATTAAATATTAAACTTGCAGTTTTTAAAGATGTAAATTAGTTAATCTCATTAGTTTTGGTGTTTATAGTAATTCCATTAGTTTTTTTGATCACAATATAAAAATTAATTGAACATAAGGGTGAAGTCTAAACAATTTCACTACTTTGGTTCGAGTGGATGTTTTTCGCTTTTTGACGTGCTATACACTAACTTCTAAAATGAAAAACTGGCAATTTTTAAGGAAAAATATTACAGAAGTTTCTTGTTTCCCCCCTTTCTCAAAACATGTTTTATTGGGAATCTTGTTTTATTTGATCATCAGTTTATAAGTTGTTTCTGTCTCCTTAACATCAATTTCGACCCAGATAGTCTTCTGTAATTTACGGAAGCCAGAACCCACCAAGGAAGAAGGAAATTAAAAAACATAATTCTGTCTTCATTTCTCATAGTTGCGAAATAGTAAAGTCACATTTGCGAGATATAAACTCAATTGTGAGAGATAGTTGCGCTTGCAAGATATGAATTCACAGTTGTGAGAAATAAAGTCGCTCTTGTGAGAGATAGTAGCAATTCTGAGATACAATTCATAATTGTGAGATATAAACTCTCAGTTAGCAAGAAAAAAGGTGTACTTGCGAGATATAAACTCACAATTCAGAGATATAAAGTCACAAATTGGGAGATATAAAGTTGCACTTGGTAGATATAAACTCTCAATTGCAATTTTTATATATAAAGTCTCAACTGTGAGAAACAAAGTTGCACATGGGAGCTATAAATTCTTAATAGCAATAAATTTGCACTTGCGAGAAATAAACTAGCAATTGCGAGAGATAGTGGCACTTGCGAGATATGAACTTGCAATTATGATTTATGAAGTCGCAACTGCAAGACATAAAATTATCACACTTGCGAAAAATAAAGTTACAGTTGTGCGATATAAACTCAATTGCAAGAAATAGTTGCAACTCTGAGATGAAAAGTCACACTTGTGAGATATAAACTCAATTTCAATAAATAAAGTCACAATTATGAGATATAAAGTCAAAATGTCCTTTTTTATTTTTTTGTTTATGACATCATCCTCCAGAAAGTGACATAATTTGTAGTTGAAAAATAACTGTACCAAGATTACTATTATTTAGTTTTAGCAATGGATTTAATTAATTATATGATGTTTTGTGGTATTAATTGGATTGTCTCATTCTAAAACATTCACATTATGAATTATCAAAATGTCAGTTGTTAAAATAATATTTTAATTTATTTTAAGTTGACATCCTCATGTAAGTTAAAGAAAGTTCACCCAAACATGAAAATTCTCTCATCATTTACTCTCCTTCATGCCATCCCAGATGTGTATGACTTTCTTTCTTCTGCTGCACACAAATGAAAATTTTTAGAAGAATATTTCAGCTCTGTAGGTCCATACAATGCAAGTGAATGGTGACCAGAAATTTGAAGCTCTAATATGCACATAAAGGCAGCATAAAATTAATCCATCCGACTCCAGTGGTTTAATCCATGTCTTCATAAGCGATATGATGGGTGTGGGTGAGAAACAGATCAATATTTAAGCCCTTTTTTACTATCACTCTCCACTTGTTTTTGGTGATTCAGATTCTTCATGCATATCGCCACATACTGGGCAGGGAGGAAAAATTATGGTAAAAAAAGGTCTTAAAGGTCCGTTTCTCACTCACACCTATCATATCACTTCTGAAGACATGGATTAAACCACTGGAGTTTTATGGAATAATTTTATGCTGTATTTATGTGCTTTTTGGAGCTTCTAAATTTTGGCACCCATTCACTTGCATTGTATGGACTTACAGAGCTGAAATATTCTTCTAAAAATCTTAATTTGTGTTCTGCAGAAGAAAGAAAGTCACACACATCTGGGATGGCATGAAGATGAATAAATTAGAGAATTTTCATTTTTGGGTGAACTATCCCTTTAACTCTCAATCCTTCTCTGAGCAACTAACTTCAGCTCTTTATTTCCATCCTTTAATTCCATTCCACCGTGTAAATCTTATAAGTGTCTGAGCATTCCCAGAGCATACACTTTTCTAAAAATACTTCCTTGTAATACAACAATAAGATACTCATTTTTAAAAGTTAACAAGTTCTGAGTTGAGACCCAGATAACAGGAAGTTTGTGTATGTTTCCTACACTTTTTCCACGTGGAAATCCAAGTACAGTATGCTTCTGCAGTGCATTAAAAAATAAATAAGTTAATAAATCATAACCAACCAAGGTGTCGAATATACTGTTCTGTTACACCCCTCTTCAACCCTCCATGTAAAGATCATGTATTTCCTTCATGTGAGATCTTCAGTTAATAGGCTCTCTGGGTGTGCCTTACACAGACTAAAACTGTGCCAGCACATTTCACATTTCATATGAACTCTGATCAACCCTCGTATCACACCACTGAACTCAAATTGATGCTCTTGCCCTCACCGTTACCTCCGTACACGTCCATTACCTGGATGGAACATGCCTCCTTACGCTTTAGGTCACAATTTTCCAGGAACGTTAATAATGAAATGCTGCTTTTGAAATTAAATGTTCATGAATGGCCTGCTCAAAGTTTTTATGAAAGATTATTCATGCTTGAATCCATCAACGAACCCTCACAGGAACAGAAATGGTGTTGAACTGCTGTCATATTTCTACTTCTGGACTGTACGCCCAACATTCATAACTAAAAATTGTATTAGAGCTAAAGTGATAAACTTAGAAAAGGAGAATTAATGCACACGCCGCACTGACTGGATCAGTATTAGAGCTCCCCTTGCTGCACAGGCAGAGATAATGCTGCTGAATTTCGGACATGGATTGTGTTGTATTAGGGAGCCCCTTAGAGGACAGGGAGGGAATTTATTTTCCAAAAGGTTTTTTTATTCCGTCACAATAAGTTTGTGATACCTCACAATAGCTTTATCCATCCCAGCATGCTTTTACTACAGTAACCATATTTTACCCATGACAATTAACCATGATATTTGTAGTAAGACCATAATAATACAGAAAAATCAAAACAATGGTTTATGAAAATGGCCACAAATTTTTTTTTTAAAAAATAAAAAAAAATAAAAAAAAAATGCCTTCTATAGATTTACTATAGTAACCCCATGGAAAACTGTGGAACAAAAAAATTATAATAATAATAATAAATGAAAACATGGCCTTACAAAAACCATGTAGCCATGTAGTAACAATATATATATATATATATATATTGAAATAATAAAGGAAAACCTAAACTATGGTACTAAAAATCATAATAATTTTTCCCCCCCAAAAAATAAATAAATAAATAAATTTGATATATATATATATATATATTTTTTTTCTTTTTTCTTTTTTTTTTTTTTTGCAAAATGATTATGATTTTTAGTACCATAAAGCTATAGCGAGAGAACCCAAAATAATTGTTCAGGAACACAACACTATTTCAGAAATTAAATTCCCTTCCTGTCCCCTTAGGGACTCAGTATTATTCAAGTTTTATATTACAATCTTTTTTGCTTCTGAGCTTACATAAGGCCATTCCTTCAAAATCTAGGGTTTTGCTTTGCTTAAAGGAATAGGAAATTCTGTTATTATTTACTAAACCTAATGTCGTTCCCAAACCATATTTTTATTTTTTTTTTAATTTCTTTTTTGTGAAACTCAAAAGGTGACTTCCTAGAACATCCTAGCTGCTTTTGACCATACAGTAAAAGTGAAATAGGGACTGGGTCTGTCAAGCTCCAAACTGACAGTTGTCGTTGAATGGAAAAAAGTGTGTACGTTCTTCACTAACCCTTTAGGCTGAATATGTTACACGACTGTGATGTCATCTTTCTCACATCTCTGGTCCCTGTCTTTTCAGGTTAGAGTCTCAGATGACATCAGACATTCGGAGTATTCTTCAGCTGCTGCAAAGACAGTCATGTTTAGGACCTCCAGCATACAGCACCCTCACAACCGCTCCAGAATTTAAGAGACCGGCCATCAGAATTCAGCCTATAGCTTCTGTTCCCACCAGCCAATCACACTGCAGGACCACACAGGTATTGTACAACACTGATCTCCATACAGCTGTTATTGAAACAAACAATAAGGATGGAAATCAATTGCACTTGCAGCCTTAAACAAATATCATCAGTCAGATGATGTTGGCAGCCATAGAGCGCCCTCTACTGCAGACATGGGTGCATATTCGTACATTCAGTTTCCCTACATGGTTCACAGGTCCCCTATGCAGTGTTTAGGGGATGACGACAATATATGTAATCCTATGGGGGAATTTAACAGAGCAAATTTTATAAATAAATATATAATTTAAAAAAAAGCTAGTTCGTCATGGAATGTTGCTATCAATAAATAAACATGAATAACATTTTGTATTAATAAATAAATCCATTTAATTTATTATAGTCACTGAAAAGTGTGTTTATAGACACTTTTCATTGTACTTTCATTATACTTTATATTTCATGAGATATTTTATCCACTGTATTTTAGTTTTAAAGTGTATTTCATTAGGTTTCAAGGCATATTGCCTGTGGCATTTTATGTAATTTTTAATTTTACATGAATAAATAAATACATCTGACTCCGTATTTATGCTTAAATTTCATTCTAATTGCATTTATTGATTGCAGCATTCCATGATGCACTTAATCTTTTTCATATATATTTATCTAATTTTGTCCATTTAATTCATCCATAAAATACACCCAATTGCATTTATATAAAAAATATATATATATTATTATACATTTAAATTATTGTAAATTGTATAATTCATCATACTCAAAAACCCAAAATTTAGTTATTAATGACTGTTTTGATATGAATATGAAAATGTGATTTGGTTAATGTACAATATTTCATCTTCTCTGGTATGTACACATGGTCACATTGTAGGACCCATATCTGGTTGCCACTCCTGATAATGTTAGCAAAAAATGTGGGTAATGTTGCCAGATGGGAACTCTACAACAACAACAACAACAACAACAACATCAACAACAACAAAAGTTTCTCAAAAATATAAATGGCTCCTCTAATTCAATTCATGTTTATTATTAACAAATGATGTTATTATAACAAATAATGCATTGTTAAATGTATATACTTGGAACTTCTACTCAAAAAGAGCATCATTAATATTTATTAAGGTTCCTGCAATCATGGAAACCTGGAAATATCTGTGAATTTTAAAAATGGTTTTATTTAAATAGCGAGAAAGTAAAGGAAAATTTTATTTTCAAAAACTGTACCACAGATGGTTAATAGACAACACACAGCCAAAATTTCCATTATTACCTGTAGTGGTCAATAATTAAGGTTCTTTAAATTCCTCTTATACAAGATGCTGAATTTTTTTCACATTATGTAATGTATATAATACATCAAGTATATTTATATAAATATTAGGGCTGTCTATATATATATATATATATATATATATATATATATATATATAGGTGCATCTCAATAAATTAGAATGTCATGGAAAAGTTCATTTATTTCAGTAATTCAACTCAAATTGTGAAACTCGTGTATTAAATAAATTCAATGCACACAGACTGAAGAAGTTTAAGTCTTTGGTTCTTTTAATTGTGATGATTTTGGCTCACATTTAACAAAAACCCACCAATTCACTATCTCAACAAATTAGAATACATCATAAGACCAATAAAAAAGTGAATTTTTAGTGAATTGTTGGCCTTCTGGAAAGTATGTTCATTTACTGTATATGTACTTAATACTTGGTAGGGGCTCCTTTTGCTTTAATTACTGCCTCAATTCGGCGTGGCATGGAGGTGATCAGTTTGTGGCACTGCCGAGGTGGTATGGAAGCCCAGGTTTCTTTGACAGTGGCCTTCAGCTCATCTGCATTTTTTGGTCTCTTGTTTCTCATTTTCCTCTTGACAATACCCCATAGATTCTCTATGGGGTTCAGGTCTGGTGAGTTTGCTGGCCAGTCAAGCACACCAACACCATGGTCATTTAACCAACTTTTGGTGCTTTTGGCAGTGTGGGCAGGTGCCAAATCCTGCTGGAAAATGAAATCAGCATCTTTAAAAAGCTGGTCAGCAGAAGGAAGCCTGAAGTGCTCCAAAATGTCTTGGTAAACGGGTGCAATGACTTTGGTTTTCAAAAAACACAATGGACCAACACCGGCAGCTGACATTGCACCCCAAATCATCACAGACTGTGGAAACTTAACACTGGACTTCAAGCAACTTGGGCTATGAGTTTCTCCACCCTTCCTCCAGACTCTAGGACCTTGGTTTCCAAATGAAATACAAAACTTGCTCTCATCTGAAAAGAGGACTTTGGACCACTGGGCAACAGTCCAGTTCTTCTTCTCCTTAGCCCAGGTAAGACGCCTCTGATGTTGTCTGTGGTTCAGGAGTGGCTTAACAAGAGGAATATGACAACTGTAGCCAAATTCCTTGACACGTCTGTGTGTGGTGGCTCTTGATGCCTTGACCCCAGCCTCAGTCCATTCCTTGTGAAGTTCACCCAAATTCTTGTATCGATTTTGCTTGACAGTCCTCATAAGGCTGCGGTTCTCTCGGTTGTGCATCTTTTTCTTCCACACTTTTTCCTTCCACTCAACTTTCTGTTAACATGCTTGGATACAGCACTCTGTGAACAGCCAGCTTCTTTGGCAATGAATGTTTGTGGCTTACCCTCCTTGTGAAGGGTGTCAATGATTGTCTTCTGGACAACTGTCAGATCAGCAGTCTTCCCCATGATTGTGTAGCCTAGTGAACCAAACTGAGAGACCATTTTGAAGGCTCAGGAAACCTTTGCAGGTGTTTTGAGTTGATTAGCTGATTGGCATGTCACCATATTCTAATTTTTTGAGATAGTGAATTGGTGGGTTTTTGTTAAATGTGAGCCAAAATCATCACAATTAAAAGAACCAAAGACTTAAACTACTTCAGTCTAAGTGCATTGAATTTATTTAATACACGAGTTTCACAATTTGAGTTGAATTACTGAAATAAATGAACTTTTCCACGACATTCTAATTTATTGAGATGCACCTGTATATATATACACACACACACACACACAGTTGTGCTCAAAAGTTTGCATACCCTGGCAGAAATTGTGAAATTTTGGCATTGATTTTGAAAATATGACTGATCATGCATATTGTATGATCATATGAATCCTTTATTTAAGGATAGTGATCATATGAAGCCATTTATTATCATTTAGTTGTTTGGCTCCTTTTTAAATCATAATGATAACAGAAATCACCCAAATGGCCCTGATCAAAAGTTTACATACCCTTGAATGTTTGGCCTTGTTACAGACACACAAGGTGACACACACAGGTTTAAATGGCAATTAAAGGTTAATTTCCCACACCTGTGGCTTTTTAAATTGCAATTAGTGTCTGTGTATAAATAGTCAATGAGTTTGTTAGCTCTCACGTGGATGCACTGAGCAGGCTAGATACTGAGCCATGGGGAGCAGAAAAGAACTGTCAAAAGACCTGCGTAACAAGGTAATGCAACTTTATAAAGATGGAAAAGGACATAAAAAGATATCCAAAGCCTTGAAAATGCCAGTCAGTGCTGTTCAATCACTTATTAATAAGTGAAAATTCAGGGATCTCTTGATACCAAGCCAAGGTCAGGTAGACCAAGAAAGATTTCAGCCACAATTGCCAGATGAATTGCTCGGGATACAAAGAAAAACCCACAGGTAACCTCAGGAGAAATACAGGCTGCTCTGGAAAAAGACTGTGTGGTTGTTTCAAGGAGCACAATACGACGATACTTGAACAAAAATTAGCTGCATGTTCGAGTTGCCAGAAAGAAGCCTTTACTGCACCAATGCCACAAAAAAGCCCGGTTACAATATGCCTGACAACACCTTGACATGCCTCACAGCTTCTGGCACATTGTAATTTGGAGTGACGAGACCAAAATAGAGCTTTATGGTCACAACCATAAGCGTTATGTTTGGAGAGGGGTCAACAACGCCTATAGTGAAAAGAATACCATCCTCACTGTGAAGCATGGTGGTGACTCACTGATGTTTTGGGGGGGGGTGAGTTCTAAAGGCACGGAGAATCTTTTGAAAATTGATGGCAAGATGAATGCAGCATGTTATCAGAAAATACTGGCAGACAATTTGCATTCTTCTGCACGAAAGCTGCTCATGGGACGCTCTTGGACTTTCCAGCATGACAATGACCCTAAGCACAAGGCCAAGTTGACCATCCAGTGGTTACAGCAGAAAATGGTGAAGGTTCTGGAGTGGCCATCACAGTCTCCTGACCTTAATATCATCGAACCACTCTGGGGAGATCTCAAACGTGCGGTTCATGCAAGACGACCAAAGACTCTGCATGACCTGGAGGCATTTTGCCAAGACGAATGGGCAGCTATACCATCTGCAATAATTTGGGGCCTCATAGACAACTATTACAAAAGACTGCATGCTGTCATTGATGCTAAAGGGGGCAATGCACAGTATTAAGAACTAAGGGTATGCAGACTTTTGAACAGGGGTCATTTCATTTTTTTCTTCGTTGCCATGTTTTGTTTTATGATTGTGCCATTCTGTTATAACCTACAGTTGAATATGAATCCCATAAGAAATATTAGAAATGTGTTTTGCCTGCTCACTCATGTTTTCTTTAAAAATGGTACATATATTACCAATTCTCCAAGGGTATGCAAATGTTTGAGCACAACTGTATATATATACTGTATATACAGGTGCATCTCAATAAATTAGAATGTCGTGGAAAAGTTCATTTATTTCAGTAATTCAACTCAAATTGTGAAACTCGTGTATTAAATAAATTCAATGCACACAGACTGAAGTAGTTTAAGTCTTTGGTTCTTTTAATTGTGATGATTTTGGCTCACATTTAACAAAAACCCACCAATTCACTATCTCAAAAAATTAGAATATGGTGACATGCCAATCAGCTAATCAACTCAAAACACCTGCAAAGGTTTCTGAGCCTTCAAAATGGTCTCTCAGTTTGGTTTACTAGGCTACACAATCATGGGGAAGACTGCTGATCTGACAGTTGTCCAGAAGACAATCATTGACACCCTTCACAAGGAGGGTAAGCCACAAACATTCATTGCCAAAGAAGCTGGCTGTGCACAGAGTGCTGTATCCAAGCATGTTAACAGAAAGTTGAGTGGAAGGAAAAAGTGTGGAAGAAAAAGATGCACAACCAACCGAGAGAACCGCAGCCTTATGAGGATTGTCAAGCAAAATCGATTCAAGAATTTGGGTGAACTTCACAAGGAATGGACTGAGGCTGGGGTCAAGGCATCAACCACACACAGACGTGTCAAGGAATTTGGCTACAGTTGTCATATTCCTCTTGTTAAGCCACTCCTGAACCACAGACAACATCAGAGGTGTCTTACCTGGGCTAAGGAGAAGAAGAACTGGACTGTTGCCCAGTGGTCCAAAGTCCTCTTTTCAGATGAGAGCAAGTTTTGTATTTCATTTGGAAACCAAGGTCCTAGAGTCTGGAGGAAGGGTGGAGAAGCTCATAGCCCAAGTTGCTTGAAGTCCAGTGTTAAGTTTCCACCGTCTGTGATGATTTGGGGTGCAGTGTCATCTGCTGGTGTTGGTCCATTGTGTTTTTTGAAAAACAAAGTCACTGCACCCGTTTACTAAAAATTTTTGTAGCACTTCATGCTTCCTTCTGCTGACCAGCTTTTTAAAGATGCTGATTTCATTTTCCAGCAGGATTTGGCACCTGCCCACACTGCCAAAAGCACCAAAAGTTGGTTAAATGACCATGGTGTTGGTGTGCTTGACTGGCCAGCAAACTCACCAGACCTGAACCCCATAGAGAATCTATGGGGTATTGTCAAGAGGAAAATGAGAAACAAGAGACCAAAAAAATGCAGATGAGCTGAAGGCCACTGTCTAAGAAACCTGGGCTTCCATACCACCTCGGCAGTGCCACAAACTGATCACCTCCATGCCACGCCGAATTGAGGCAGTAATTAAAGCAAAAGGAGCCCCTACCAAGTATTGAGTACATATACAGTAAATGAACATACTTTCCAGAAGGCCAACAATTCACTAAAAATGTTTTTTTTTTATTGGTCTTATGATGTATTCTAATTTTTTGAGATAGTGAATTGGTGGGTTTTTGTTAAGTGTGAGCCAAAATCATCACAATTAAAAGAACCAAAAACTTAAACTACTTCAGTCTGTGTGCATTGAATTTATTTAATACATGAGTTTCACAATTTGAGTTGAATTACTGAAATAAATGAACTTTTCCACGACATTCTAATTTATTGAGATGCACCTGTATATATGTCTGCACGATTATGACAATAACTGCAGATTATTTCCTTTGATATTATAATAGCAATTATTAATTTATTAATTAGTATTAATTTGTGTGAGGCAGTTGCATGCCATATTCTTTATATAGGCTATGCATAAATATAAAAAAAATATATAATAAAAAAAAAAAACTTGAGAACTGTGTTCCTGAATTGCTTTAATATTTTAATTGCATGAAAAACAAAAGGTGTTATTCACATTTTGAATAAATTGTACATCGTATAATTCAGATAGTGAGCATTACTTATATGCCTTTAGACTAATTTAAACATGTCAGATTTGCCTTTGCATTCATGCACACAACGGCCCAAAAAATATGTTGTAAATAGAACATTTCAGCGCAATGGGAAACCTATAAGGGAATACTGTAACAAACACTGTTCACGATTATATAATTGCGACAGCTGTAATTATAATCTTGATTATTTTTTCGATTAATTGTGTCCTAATATATATATATATATATATATATATATATATATATATATATATATATATTTGAATTAAAATCTCATAATTTTACAATTGAGTGAGTAAAGGAAATCTAAGGTACAGCGTTGGAGGGTTAAAAGACAATACACAGCCAAAACTTGCATTATTTCCCGTCAATAATTCAGTTTCTAAAAATTCCTCTTTTACAGGATACTGAATTTTTGGAAATGACAAACATCCATTCCAAATTCAGAGACTCTCCGTCAGGTCTGGCCCTCGTGAACTCTAAACAGAGCCTTGCGACTCTATCCAGACAGGAATCAGGACCCACTGACAGTCTCACAAACAGCCGGACTCATTCCAAATCCCAGCTTCCAATTCAGCACACTTCCCCTCCAGACACGCCGCTCAAGAGTGTCACATCAGAAACTGTAGACCTCAACAGACCTCTGTCAGATCCTGGACTCCTAAAGGAAAAGCACTGACTCTACAGTTTATATCAGAACGGGAAAGTCGAGGAGAAAGCACCAAAACGAAACGGGCATTGGCCAAAGCTTTGATTAATGCTAATGCAGCTTAAGATTCTCCACTGGCTTCCTCTGTGATGTCACTTCCTTCTCCTACAATAAGAGAAAGATCTGATTAGCCTATCTGGAATATTGTAGATGGCTTGAACCACACACTTCCATTTTTAGGAAGTTCATCACTGAGAGACAGAGGCCTATGAGGCTGTCTTCTCCACACACTTCCTCTGTGTGTTCTGCCCACCTTTACAATGATTTAAGACTCAGGGTATTGTTTGGGATTAATCACACACACACACACACACACACACACACACACACACACACTTACTAGTTAAATATCTTCCCTGTTACATCATTATGTTTCAAAATTATAATAATGCTATTTTAAACTTCCAATTGCAGAAAACTTTGCCATCACATTCTGTGGACTCAAAGTCTGAAACCACAAGCGAAAATGTTTATATTTAGCGTTTTAGTAAATTGTCTCCCCATTTTGCTTTAATAGCATACACTCGAGCTGGCGTGCAAAAAAAAAAAAAAAAACCTGATGATCATGATATCCAGCATGATTTGAGAATTTTCCAGAGAGCATCTTGTGTGATTTAATGGAAGCAGGGAAATCTGACTGTCTGTAGAAAAAGTGTCATAGCTTTTCTTGATTTTAAAATCCTAAAACTTTATTTTCAGGTTTCTCTTTCTGAGACTTTGGTCTCAGACTTTTAGACCCCACTGTACATATCAAAAGACTGATATGTTTGCAAATGGCATGTTTACTATTCAAAGTCAAATTTTCTGCAAGAGGAAACAACTAACTGCCATGTACATACATTAAATCCCCCTGTTTAAGTCCTCATCATGGTAAAGAGATTTTAAAACTGTAGTTGCATGTTTACTGCAACATATTGGAAAGCAGGTGTAGTGTTGGCATGCTCCAGAATGAATCACTGAAAATGCACTCTTCTATGACTGACTTTGTTTATTTGCAGTCATGCTAGCTTGAATCAAACTCTGCATGGCATAAAACTTACATTTCTCAAATTCTTTGCAAGCATTGGTGTATATTTAGGTTTTTGAGCCAATTCAATTCTGGTTAGGTTCAACATGATCTCAGAGGAAATCGAAAAGTTGGCTTCAAAAGTTCACGTACGCTGAAATCAACCCCATTCTGCCCAAGATTTGTGATACACCACTGTTTGCAAGGTGCATTTTAGTATGTAGCTATATAGATATGCATATTTATACATAGAATACTACGTTTATCCAACTGTTTTTAGCTATGATACAAGTCACTGGGAAAAAATGAAATAATAAAATGTCATTTAAGGTATTGAGACAAAAAAATAAAAAATAAATAAATAAATAATTTCTAAATATTTAGACTAGAGAAGCTTCTGTCTCAAACCATGCTAGTAATAATAACACACTGGATTTACACACTCATAAAAACACAACTCTAAAGGTTTGACTTGCAGATTTATGTTGCAACGACTGTAGAATTCAATGTCTGTCTAATATTATAAAAACTTTGTTATAAAACCTTAAAATAGTTTAATAATAATAACATTTGATAGGTTTTAACATTTCTAATGGGATATTTTTGTAACTGCTTAACTTCTCTGTAACTTTAGTATATAATTTTAAATATGTATTTATTTATTTATTTATTCCACTAAAATGGGAGATTTGTATGTGCAATAAACACAAATTAAATTAACCTTTCAATTTTAATGAATATTTTGCTGCTTGCATTGAAACAGACAAATACAGTCTTGATTTGAGACCTTTTATTTCGTTTTATTTTATATGTCACTGTAAAATGCAATATTTTGGATTACAAGAAATTATTTATCATGCAGATTTTTTTTCTTTTAATTTCTGCATAAAGGGATAGTATCTGCACTTTATTTTAAAACAAAAGATTCCAAACCTGTAACCTTGTGTGCGCATGAGTGTATGTTTGTTTTTGTTTTTTGTTTTTTTGTTTTTTTATTTATTGATTTAATTGTGTGTATGTGTGTGTGTGTGTGTGTCTTCATAATTATCACATACTGGAAAATATCAGAGGTGGCTTTTCTATTAGGATATATATTGAAAACTGTTAACACAGCAAATGTTTGCACGTAACCTCCAAACAGATAGAACATGTTCACTTTTTTATCCCAGCAGTTGGATTTACACTTGGAGTTATATAGTTTGCACTGTATAGTTTCTACACCACAATACTCTACAGGTGTTTTGAATGTGTCTGCTACTTAAAGATTTATATAAATCTGATGCAATTGCTTTAGGCAGTTACTTTGACAAATTGTATAAATAAGTATATAAATAAAAGGAATGCATATCAGTTTTGTGGTCTGTCTTCTTGTTGATGCTGTAACTTGAATTTGAATCCATTTCTTCAGAGAAAGGCAATACAAAATAAAAGCAATGCACCTGAGTGCACATGACGGAGGGTGCGTTAAATTAAATGAAATTATTACATTTAATTTAATTAAATATGAGAGTAGAAAAATTTTAGTGATGTTATTCTCAAATAAATAAATGAAGTGAGTGAAACAATTTTTTTTAAAATAAAACATTGCTAAGGTAAAACAAAACAAAAAACATCCAGCCCAAGGCGGTTAGCTGGTCTCCCAGCCTGGCCAAGCTCATTAGCCTTGTCTGTTTTGATTGTTTTAGAGGGGTTTGGTGCACTTGTCAACTGGTCAGGCTGGGAGACCAGCTGCCCAACCAGGTAAACCAGCTAAACACCACATTTGCAACCATGTTGCAAAAAACCACTTTATACCAACTAAGACCAGGAAACGACCTTATGCTGGATGAAGGTTTTTTGTTTTTTCGAGCATGGAACACATTTATTTATTATTTTTTGCACGCACACACACACACATATATATAAAGGGTTGAGAGGGTTACTTTAGAAATGTATTCCACTACAGATTACAGAATACGTGCTGTAAAATGTAATTTGTAACATATTCCGTTAGATTACTCAAGGTCAGTAATGTAATCTAAATACTTTGGATTACTTCTTCAGCACCGGTAGATTTTTTCACTTGTTTTGACTATAAAAACTCTGCCAGTACAGTAAGACAAAATACACATGTTAAAAATACATTCTCTGAAAAACCGAAATATCTTATGCAGTGTTGTTTCTAAAACAAGATCAATCTAATTTATTTTGTTTTAAGGATTTTTAGATATTTTTACAGGAAAACAATACAAAAATTATTATCAAGAATATGATTTTTGCCCTAATTTCAAAGGTCTTACTAGAAAAAAATTAATTATGATCCAACGTGAATTTTCTTGATAAAAAAAATAAAATATGATCGTGTCTGGTAACGTGCATGTAAAATGGATAGAAATAGCATTAGCTTAGCGTAAAGCTGACAATTTACACAAGGTTTATTTCTATTTCTTCTGCTCCAAATTTACTTCAAACTTACTTCTCTGTCTGCTCGTATGAATGTAACACATCATAAGAAAGTGTTTCACCGCTGTTCAAATGCACTTTGGATCGCATCATTTATATGTATAAATGTTTTCCATCTGAAAGGACTAAATATTAAATGAAACAAATGACAATAAAATGCAAAGTAATCTCTTCAGTAATCTAAATACTTTTTGAATGTAACTGTATTCTAATTACAAATTATTTAAACTGTAACTGTAGTGGAATACAGTTACTTATATTTTGTATTTTAAATACGTAATCCTGTTACATGTATTCCGTTACTTCCCAACCCTGTGTATGTGTATATATATATATATATATATATACACTGATCAGCCACAATATTAAAACCTGCCTAAAATTGTGTAGGTCCCCCTCGTGCCGCCAAAACAGTGCCAAGCCACATCTCAGAATAGCAGTCTGACATGATATTCTTCTTACCACAATTATACAGAGAGGTTATCTGAGTTACTGTAGACTTTGTCAGTTTGAAACAGTCTGGCCATTCTCTGCTGACCCCTCTCATCAACAAGGCATTTCTATCCACAGAACTGTCGCTCACTGGATGTTTTTTGTTTTTGGCACCATTCGGAGTAAATTCTAGAGACTGTTGTGCGTGAAAATCCCAGAAATACTCAAACCAGGCCATCTGGCACCAACAATCATCCATGCGATTATCTAATCAGCCAATCATGTGGCAGCAGTGCAGTGCATAAAATCATGCATATACGGGTCAGTAGCTTCCGTTAATGTTCACATCAACCATCAGAATGGGGAAAAAATGTGATCTCAGTGATTTGGACCGTGGCATGATTGTTGGTGCCAGACGAGCTGGTTTGAGTATTTCTGGGATTTTCACACACAACAGTCTCTAGAATTTACTCCGAATGGTGCCAAAAACAAAATAACATCCAGTGAGCGGCAGTTCTGTGGACAGAAACACCTTGTTGATGAGAGAGGTCAACAGAGAATGGCCAGACTGGTTTGAACTGACAAAGTCTACGGTAACTCAGATAACCACTCTGTACAATTGTGGTAAGAAGAATATCATGTCAGATTGCTATTCTGAGATGCGGGTTGGCGCTGTTTTGGCGGCACGAGGGGGACCTACACAATATTAGGCAGGTGGTTTTAATGTTGTGGCTGATCGGTGTATATGTAAAGGCCTATATATATATATATATATATATATATATATATATAAAGTGAAAAATTTGTGTTGATAATAAAATAAATAATAATAAATACTAATATATGTGTTGAATATAAAATCAATTTTGAATGCTTATAGGCCTACTACAAATAGGAAATACACACACACACACACACATATATATATATATATATATATGTGTGTGTGTGTGTGTGTGTGTGTATAATGTATTTATATGACAGTAGCCTAAATAAATTTCTGCTTTATTATAAAAAATATCTTTATTGTATAATTAATAAAATATACACACTGTATATCATTTATTATTTACATTTATTTATAGGAAATATTCATTCGAAGTAATATAGGCTAAGAACATAATACGACACGAAATAGGAGTGATTACGTTTGAAAACCGAGCGGAGAATCGAAACCGAAAGTAAGTTGTAAAACTGAACACGGATCCATTCATTCATGTGTAGTTACCGGTGATCGGTGAATGCCGACAGTCTCTAGTCCTTTAGCGATATCTAACCTAGTCTTATCTAAAGAAATGAGCTGTGATCAAGACGACGCGACGCTTCATGTTCTTGACTGCTTCAGAGACCGACTGCGGCAACTGATCCCAGTCGAACCGCTTCTCGACCTGTTGAAGCAGCGAATCAACGCCAGGTTACGCAAGGACCGCAATATAAGCGCGGTTTCGGTTCTCATTGATGAGGTTATTAATACTCACAATGCCTATAAAGGCTGGTCGAGGGAACTGATCACAGCACTGGAAACGGTTGGATACAAACATGCAGCAAATTATGTGGAGAACAACCCACCGGATCCATCAGAAGAAGCCGAGAATGACAGCTGTGTTCGGCTCATTGATCTGATGCGCTTGACTCTGTTCAATATGAAAACACGTGACATGTGTGTGCACTGCTGCTCACTGGGGCTCTTAACACAGGAGGACCAGGCCTACATATACAGGCCTAAACATATGCTTATTATATGAACACATCGACTCTTTAACTATGACAGTGTCAACAGATGCTATATAACAGCAAAGCTTATAGTAAAAGTGTTCTAGAATTTTATAGCACAGAATGCAGAATAAGGGGCCGTTCACACTGAACGCGCTTTTGTGTCTGCACTGTTTTTCAAGTGTTTCTATATGTAAACGTGCTAGAGTCTTGACACATAAAACAGCGATACGCGGCGCTTCTAACTATGTTTACATTAAAACAAACAAACAAACAGCAACAATAAAGAGGCGGACGGACGCATGTACATGTTCGGTGTGAACGCCCCCTAAAAGAGTACGATCAGTTTATATCATGTAATAACCATTATGGCCAGCAGAGAGCGTAATAAACCAAACAGATTCACAATGTAAGGCCCCTGAGTTTCACATGCTTATTTTAGGGATTTTCTTTGATAATGCCTTTCCAAATGATTATGTGTTATTCCCACTATTCAGTACAATTTAATGACCCCATCATATATTTATTGATACATTGGATAAAACTTACAATTAAATTTCCATCACGATTACAGATGATAATCATATTGGTTTTCTATCGTCACCCTAGCACAATTAAGTGAACATAGGAGTAAATTGGAAATAATGGAAACACTTTACAACAAAGTTCTGTTTGTTAACATTAGTAAATGCATTAAACTTTATTTTTTGGAGTTATAGCCTTCCACGTTACTTTAGCCTTATATGCATATCTATATATATATATATATATATATATATATATATATATATATATATATATATATATATATATATATATATATATATATATATATATATATATATATATGCACATATACTCCATTTGGAGTAAATTCTAGAGACTGTTGTGTGTGAAAGTCCCAGGAGATCAGCAGTTACAGAAATACTCAAACCAGCCCATCTGGCACCAACAATCATGCCGCGGTCCAAATCACTGAGATTAAATTTTTTCCCCATTCTGATGGTTGATGTGAACATTAACTGAAGCTCCTGACCTGTATCTGCATGGTTTTATGCACTGCACTGCTGCCACATGATTGGCTGATTAGATAATCGCTTGGATGATTGTTGGTGCCAGATGGGCTGGTTTGAGTATTTCTGTAACTGCTGATCTCCTGGGATTTTCACACTCAACAGTCTCTAGAATTTACTCCGAATGGTGCCAAAAACAAAAAACATCAAATGAGCAGCAGTTCTGTGGACGGAAATGCCTTGTTGATGAGAAAGGTCAACAGAGAATGGTGAAAATCACTTGTGAAAAATGTTGCATAGTGAGGATGTCTTCAAAAATAATGCCATAAATAGTTTTCATTTATCACTTAATATCATACAAAGTCCAGTAAACATAAAAAAAGCTATATAATAACATACAAATAATAACATACAATGTACAGTATACAATACACACAATATAGAATACACATTATACAATAAAAAATAGTGTATATAGTATATATAAAATGTACAGTAGGTTGTATTGTACTGTATTGACATTCAGGCTGTCGGTTCATAGTCAGTTGCCAGTGTGTTGTTAAGAGAGAATATGATTTATGACAGTCCAGTGTGAGATAATAAGATTAATAAAGTGCAGTGCTGATGTATATTGATCGTGAGAGATCAAGAGTTCAGAAGTCTGATTGCTTGGGTGAAGAAGCTGTCATGAAGTCGGCTGGTGCGGGTCCTGATGCTACGATACCGCCTGCCTGATGGTAGCAGTGAGAGCAGCCCATGGCTCGGGTGGCTGGAGTCTCTGATGATCCTCTGAGCTTTTTTCACACACCGCCTGGTATATATGTCCTGGAGGGAAGCTCCGATGATGTGTCTGGCAGTTCACACAACCCTTTGCAAGGCTTTGCGGTTGTGGGCGGTGCTATTGCCGTACCAGGCGGAGATGCAGCCAGTCAGGATGCTCTCTACAGTGCTGGTGTAGAACCGTGTGAGGATGTGGTGGTTCATTCCAAACTTCCTCAGCTGTCTCAGGAAGAAGAGGCGCTGGTGAGCCTTCTTCACAACAGCCTCAGTGTGGACAGACCATGCGAGTTCCTCAGTGATGTGGACACCGAGGAACTTGAAGCTGCTGATTCTCTCCACTGGTGCTCCATTGATGGTGATGGGACTGTGTTCTCTGTCTTTTCTCCTGAAGTCCACCACAAGCTCCTTGGTCTTGCTAACATTGAGGGAGAGGTTGTGTTCCTAGACACAGTTTTTCTTGGTTGCTGGCAGATAGGATGTTTCAAGCTTCTTGAAGAATTCTCCACAGTTCTTCTATCTATTTAGGCTGTCTCAATTGCTTCTGTCTCTTTATATAATCTCAGACTGACACGATGTTCAGTGGGGGGCTTTGTGGGGGCCATGACATCTGTTGCAGGGCTCCCTGTTCTTCTATTCTAATATTTTCTATTTGCAAAAGTAATGTATGGGAGTCTAACATTTATATTTCCTATTGACAATAAAAATATATTTTTATTGTTTAATTTTGAAAAGTGTATAGGGTCTTTAGTGGCCCGAGATACATGTATGTAATAGTGTCGCAATACATATTTCCACTTCTATAAATCTTATTTTTATAATTTGTTCATATCTATTTAAGTGTACTATCACAGGATATCTATTTCTTTATTCCAAGACAAATGAGTGCCATATTCATAAAAACTATCACTATATCATGTCGATTTTTCTGCACAAAGGTGGTGAATTATCATTATTCCATATGCGTGTACACATACATATTATACATGTTATTTGTTACTCCAGGTGGCACTGATGTTTCAGTGATTGACTTGATTTATATTTGACATAACTATTTGACGAAGAAGCAACGTGGAACTATAGCAAGTGTAACACATGAACAGTATGTTATGTCTGTTGACATTTGCATGTACTACTGAAATTATGCAAGTTGTACATCTATGTAGACTCAATAAGTGCCTGAGAAAATACATACAGTATGTGTAACTTACTGTGAAGCTTATGTGTTAGGTGTAGGCGTTGGACAGCTAGTTACATCTCATAACATTTCAGCGTGGAAGTAATGAATCCTATTCTATCATTTGTTGCATCATCTCTTTGATATATATATATATATAGTAAAAAAATAAAACACCAAAGTATAACTAAAATATAACCATATTTATTTTCTATTTTCTGTCTGGGCATTTTATAGATCCCTATATAATAGATAAAAGTGCCAGATTGCTAAAGACTGAGATATGAAATTATGTAATAAATAAATAAATAATGCTCATGCGATTTAGGGTTAAACATTTACAGTTGTTCATTAATGTTTTAAAACAGCTTTTAATGTTAAAATATATGAGTATGGAATTAACATTAACATTGGTTAACTAATTCTGGTTAAAGAATACAACCTC
Source organism: Myxocyprinus asiaticus (assembly GCF_019703515.2). Lineage (NCBI taxonomy): Eukaryota > Metazoa > Chordata > Actinopteri > Cypriniformes > Catostomidae > Myxocyprinus > Myxocyprinus asiaticus. Next base: position 48,403,365 of record NC_059354.1, read on the forward strand.
ATTGCAGTGTCAATAGGGTATCCACTACTTTGGTTTTGCCATATTTTTCCATGCCTCTGTGTGTTATGCGTTAACTTGTAAAATAAAAAGATTTTTAGTCAAAGATTTTTAGCTCTGTAGGTTCATACAATGGGTGAATGGGTACCAAGATTTTGAAGCTCCAAAAACACTTAAAAGTAGCATAAAATTAATCCATATAATTCCAGTGATCAAATAAATGTCTTCAGAAGTGTTATGATATGTGTGGGTGAGAAACAGATCAATATTTAGGTAATTTTTTTACTATAAATCTCCACTTTCACTTTCACATTCTTCTTCTTGTGTTTTTGGCGATTTGCATTCTTTGTGCATATCGCCCCCTACTGGGCAGGGAGGATAATTTTGATAAAAAGGACTTAAATATTTATCTTTTTCTCACCCACATTTATTATATTGCTTCAGAAGACATGGATTAAACCAGTGGAGTTTTACAGATTACTTTTATGCTGCCTTTATGCTTTTTGGAGCTTAAACATTTTGGTCACCATTCACTTGCAGTGTGAGGACATACAGAGCTGAGATATTCTTCTAAAAATCTTCATTTGTGTTCTGCAGAAGAAAAAAGGTGAGAGTGGTGAGATAATTGAGAGAATTTTCATTTTGGGGTGAACTATCCCTTTAAGTATGTTCAACATGATACACATTCACTCAAAAAAATAACTCTTTGGCTGAACTTGATTCAGTCATGGAAAGTGGTTCCACATGTTTGAAATGAGTTTACTTATTGCCATGTAATTTCTTAAAAATTAAATACTTAGAGGGAACATAACTGAATCAATTGAACCCAACAAACTTTAACATGTCAAAATAACTTAAATGAAAGTCTTCTGTGATATGCTAGCTAGTGACGGGAATTGTTAATATGCTAAACACATGCTGGTGGGAAGCACTACTGAGCGCAATTTGGTCACAATGCTATAGTTAACGCAGCAATTGCTGAATGGATCAAGCAAAATTTAAAATATCTAAAATGTACTGGTCCTCAACCAAGGCTCAAGCTCCACTCTTCACCATGATGGTAATCCCCAAAACTACAACAAAACAGAAATCGGTAGCACTTTATTTTACAGTAATGTTCTACATTTACGTACTATATAATTACAACAACTACAGGAATTACTAGGTACTAACCCTAAACCTAACCTTAACCCTAATCTAACCCATATTAAGTACATGTAGTTACCTAGTATTACTCAATAATTTCTTGGGTAAGTACACTGTAAGTATACTGAAAGTACTCGTGCTGTAAAATAAAGTGCAACCCAGCAGTTCTTCTATATCTCAACATAACAAAACAGCAAACACTAACAAGTCTCCCCCTTTATATTCATTTTGCTCAAGTTAAAGTTTTAGCTGAATCGAGTAAAACTGACGATAGTGAAAGTACATTTTTGTTGAGTGTTCTTGCAGTGTGTTGGCCAAACATTTGCATCTGCATTTGCATACTTGTGTAGAGGATGTTTCTGGCCTAAGATATATGCACAGAGGTGCCACAACTAACAGCAGTGCATGTGTTCTCTTTCAGAGGTCGACATGTACAAAGAGGGAGAGGAGGAAGAGGAGGGAGATCTCGCAGAGGACGTTGATCAGTCAGGTACAGTTACAGTACAGTTTTGACTGTCGACATAAAGTCGGGTCCAGTTTGCAGCTTACTTTGGCCAAGAACTGCCCACTTAGACAGGAATAAAAAAAACCCTCATGTTGTTCCAAATCCAAGACTTTCTTATGCGATACACAAAAACAACTAAATGCATGTGTAATTCTAAGGAGCATTTAAACCTTTATGGAGCATTTTTTTCAGAATAAAGTTTTAACCAGATAATTTCCATAATCGCTGATGTGGATATAAATGTGGTCAACTTTAAAAGACGGATAGATGAGCTCCGACGTGAAATCATCACTTCAGGTTAGGAATTTAACATTGAATTTACATTCATAAGGTTTACACTTTAGAAATATTGGCTGCACAGATTCATACATTCTTTGTAATTTTGTATGTCTATTTAAAATATCGCTTTATCCTTGTGTCTCTTGGATAATCAGTCATGCAAATATTTTTTTATATTATTTGGATGAATCCGCTATTCGTTTTGAAGTCATTATTCGTGCCTTTCCGAATAAGGTATTCGGCTTCGGGCACATCCCTAATAATAAGTATCCCTAATTATACCTTTTTGTGTTTTCACAGTGTTGTTTTTACAGTTGTTTAGAATGACTTTTGAGCTGTTTCCATCACTTTGTGATTGTCCAAGAGAGAGATGGATTACATCGACGCTCGTTTGCTCTTCCTTGCATTCCCGGATGTCATCCTCGAATTTTGCCACCTGAACACAACCAGAATATTTAGACCTGAATTTCACAACCTGAAATCCACCACTTGAATAATAAATACTTGAATTTCATAACCTGAATTTTTTTTTTAGGTGAATTCACACCAAATTTTTTCAAATATTTAAAATTAACAGCAACATTTTTCGATAACATCAATTTACACTCAGTCTTTTTTCAAGATCATTTCAATTCAGGATCTGGTGATATAATTCTGACGCCATAAAGAATCCTAAATCAATGAAGGACATCAGCTGAGGAAGTGTGTCACGTGTTACTTCTGTCTTTTGGAGCATGCAATGCCAATTATGGGCAGATTAACATCTACACATGCTGTACGAAGCTGAGCTTCAATCGCATTATCTAGGTCTGTTAGTGTGACTTCACAAAAACCAGACTGGTATGATTTCAGTCTGACTAAAGCTTTCACTGTACATAACATTTTAAAAAGATGCATTATTGTTTTTGTTCAACTGAAATTGAACTTTTTAAGGGCACATAAACTGAGCACAAGACTAGTAAAATGCACATTTATTTAGTTAAAACACAAGCTGTTTATCTATTGGATTCAGAGTGTTTGAGAGGGAGTTGTGGATCTCTTCAGTGACCCTTAATCATTCACAATACATTGAGAATATGTTCCAAATGCTCACAGAAGAGTTCGGAGAACAGCCAGTCTTCTCGATTGCAAACACATGCTATTAAAGACATTTAAAGTCACAAGGAATAAAAATGACAAAACAGATCTTTCTTTGTTTCAGTAGAGAACAGTGAGATTTAATGGAGAGAAGACTGAAACTTTTGATGATCTCTGGAGAAAAAGACTCCTCAAATGTCTACTGAAGAGATTCAGAAGAGATCTTAAAAAAAGAAAAAAATTAACTAAATACATGTGTAACGGGAGCCAGCTAGTACGTGCTGTGAAGTGTGTAAACCTCACTCCACTGGCCTCAAGAAGTGCACTAGAGACTGATGCTAGAGACTGTAGCCTTTAGCCTCCTTGTTCTGAGCAGATCGAGGACCGGTTACACATGTTCTCGCATAGGGCTTGACAATAACTTTTTGGCTCACCAGCCACTGTGGCTAGTGGTATTCCAAAGTCACTAGCCACTCAGCGTTTTCACTAGCCAAATCCCCCGCCCCACAAAAAGGGGTAAAAGTGACTGGTGACTGTAACTGCATGCATTTGTTTGTACATTTTATTTGAACAAGAATAATATGAGTTCAGCAGGACACAGGCCTAATAATTTAAGTCATATTTAGAATATCTGAAGGCAAACATGACCAGTTAGAAGAAGAGTAGGATAGAACAGAAGGAACACTTTGTCAATATTTGTTTTTTCCATTTGTCCATGTAAGTCCAGATTTTAACCCCTTTATCCCCTTTATCCATTCTAAATTGTGCTTGCAGTTTGAGAGATTCGACTTCCTCCATAAAGAGCTTTATACTAGAACATTCTCTGTAGAAATCAATCAAGTGGGTCTCCAACAGTCACCACAATATTGAGTGAAGCCCAATTGAATCAGGCAAGTTTCGCTCTGTGCTGTCCCGGAGCTCAGGCGATCTTACCTCTGGAGCACACTGATGTGCGCTGCAGCGGTTCGCACGAAAGTGCACTTCATTCACCCACACAAATATGCATGTAAGTTATGAGAGTCATATTTAGTGCTTATAAAACGCTGAACGCGAGATGCAGTAGTGCCTGCAGCTGCACTGTGAGTACCATAAGCACTCCAACTGACCTGAGAAACAGTTTCTCTCAGAATATTTCATCAGTCATGAAGTGTGTCTCGTATTTCTTTTGGATGTTTAAAAGAACTAGTGATGCCCAATTTGCAAATTAATAGTTCTTTTGAGTCAGTTCTTTTCAGTGAATTGGCCAAACGGGCTTGCAAAACGGTCTGAATCGATTCAAATCATTCTGAATCATTTAGAGTGGTTTCTCACACAGTAAAACAGTATCAGGATACATTTCACTGTGTTTTAGCATCCTTCACGGGAGCGCAGCATTTTTAGATGCCGTGTCAAGTTAAAAAGAACTTCAACTGATAAAAACGCATCTCGAGACACCTGCGTTCTGCTCTATTTGTTGTGTTGCGATTTGCTTTTTCTAGCACAAGAATGTTTCTACCCGCATTTGGCGGATGGGCGGATGTTAATGTCAAGTCCTGTTCTTACGTGAACACACGAGCCACTTTGAAAGACCATCTCTCATGGAGGACATGAAGATTTTTGTATAAACTACCCCTTTAGTAATCCTTATTCAGTAATTGTGAACAAATGAAAAAGTCAAATGCAGTGGTCAAAATGTGAGGGAACCTTGAAATTAGCAACTCCATTTGAACTGAAATAACTCCACATAACCCTCTTGTAATATAGTTATTAAAATTAACCCTACTTTAATACTGGTCATGCCTTTGAATGTACAGTTTTTATCACATCATACAATAAGTTATTTGCCAGTTCACCACTTGAAGAGGAAGACACTTTATCTCTTCACTCTTTGACTCTTCAGCTTCTATGTCGTTTCGATTCTTTTATAAAAATCCTTATATGACCCCTTATCCACAACTGTCTCTGTCAGCAATTAACTCACAGGAAATTATTTTCAGAGTTATTATTATAAAGGGAAAGAATGGAAATGAATATCCAAGTTGTGTCACATTCTTAGTGGTTCTGTTATAGCTCTCAACCACACAACTTTCCCCTATCACATCCCCCCAAGAAAGTGCTAAATCACCCTCACTGCCAGAAAAAATATTCCCATTTGCAGAGCAGCGAAGACGCATTTTCCAGACCAAGGTCTGCTGCTAGTATAAAATAGCTTTTGTGTGCATAGCGAAGTGATCTCACTTCGGTATATATATAGCTCTGGAAAAAATTAAGAGACCACTGCAAAATTATCAGTTTCTCTGGATTTACTATTTATAGGTATGTGTTTGAATAAAATGAAAATCCTCCAACTGGTTGTCTAATGGTTAGATGGAGACCTGGAGAGGCCTTCAAGCCACAGTGTCTCGTATCCACTGTGAAATTTGGTGGAGTATCAGTGATGATCTGGGGGTGCTTCAGCAAGGCTGGAATCGGGCAGATTCGTCTTTGTTAAGGAAGCATGAATCAAGCCAAGTACAAGGTTATCCTGGAAGAAAACTTGCTTCCTTCTGTTCTGACAATGTTCCCCAACTCTGAGGATTGGTTTTTCCAACAGGACAATGCTTCATGCCGCACAGCCAGGTCAATCAAGGTGTGGATGGAAGACCACTGGATCAAGACCCTGTCATGGCCAGCCCAATCTCCAGACTTGAATCCCATTGAAAACCTCTGGAATGTGATCAAGAGGAAGATGGATGGCCACAAGCCATCAAACAAAGCCAAGCTGCTTGAATTTTCACACCAGGAGTGGCATAAAGTCACCCAACATCAATGTGAAAGAATGGTAGAGAGCATGCCATGATGCATGAAAGCTGTGATTGAAAATCAGGGTTATTCCACCAAAATATTGATTTCTGAACTCTTCCCAAGTTAACACATTAGTATTGTGTTGTTTAAAAATGAATATTTTTATATTGTTTAAATATTAATTTTAGATTAACATCTACACATGCTGAACGAAGCTGAGCTTCAAATCGCATTATCTAGGTCTATTAGTGCGACTTCGCAAAAATCAGACTGGTATGATTTCAGTCCAACTATGCTATCCAAATTAATTGTATTATTCTATATGCTTAGTGTATGTCAACAATGTTCTCATTTGTTTTCATTTTTATTCCTCCAAAAGGATTACAGTAGGAGAAACATCTGAGAGAATGTTTATACTTGAAAGAAACATAACTGAGAAATTAAAGGAATAGTTCACCCCAAAATGAAAATTCTGTCATCAGTTACTCACCCTGTTACAAAACTGTGCGACTTTCGTTCATGGAAAATAAGATGTAGGACACAATGTCAGTCTCAGTCACCATTCATATTCATTGTATGAACAAATGTTGACTGAGGCTGATAGTCTGTCATCGTACATGTAAAAAAAAAAAAAAAAAAAAAAAGAATTTCCCTTTAAGTCGCCTAAATTATGAAAGAGCAACTTCTGAGCAATAAAAAAGTTCCTCTGGAACATATCTCGATATGTTACTTGCATATGAACTAACAGACTAAACAAATTTAATTTAAATACTGGCAGAGCACCTCCCCGAGTTACCGAGTTATTTGAATAAATGAAAAAAGCTACTTCACCTGATGAGTTAAATTCTCATCTCCCAAAAGCTCTGTCTGTTTTTCTAGGGTAATTGTACCAGGATACACAGAGTTAACCCATATTGAATCAGACTGGCAATTTAAGTATAACGAGTTTATAAATTTAAGTATAACAATTTAAGAGTTTACAGTCCATTTATACAGTAGCACAGAAGCAGACTTGCACAATTACAGTTGGTAACTTCATAAACAGTGTTATTATAGTCATAGTAGGGACAAAGAAAACACAGCTGTAGTTGCAAATGTTTAACTGTCTAATTGCAGGATCACGATTTATGGACTGGAACCTGACCTCTCTGTTTCTCCTGCTCTCTTGTCGTCTCAGTGAGTAAGCGGGACATTGTTTCACATGGCTATCAGATGGAGGTGGTGAGACTGGCTCTAGAGGGCAGGAGCATCATCGTCTGCCTCCCAACAGGAAGTGGGAAAACCAGGGTTGCCGTGTACATCACTAAGAAACATTTGAAGAGGAGAAGGCGTATGGGACAACCTGGGAAAGTTGTTGTTCTGGTTAACAAGGTCCTGCACTGCCATCAAAGAAAAAGTATATGTCTAAATGTAAAGAATTTGGACTTTTGAACTTTTAACACAAACTTTTAAAACTTAAAATGTAACAAGTTTGGTAAATGGCAAAGCAACTACATTTAACAGCAAAGTCTCATGATGACTCAACACGTAGAATTTCAAATCAATACAATACAGGCATCAATTTTTAGCTAGCCATATCCAACACTTGATATGAAAAAAATCGTTCCATATTTATTATTTATTCATTCTTCCCTCGTTTCGTTCCAAACCCTATTTTTTCTTTCTTTTGTGTTAGACAAGTAATTTTCATATTCAAATCATGGTTAGGTTTAGAGTTTGGGAAAGGGTTTAAACTTAGAAAAAAATCATCATAACAGTTCATTTGTTCGTTGATTTTTCTCTATAGGAGTAAAAGTCAGATGTTTTTGTATGAGCCAACCCTTATGTATGTTTCTTATGATTCTGCCATCTTGTACTATTATTACGACTTCACATGAGACCAGGTTGACATTTGCTCTGGCATTAATTGAACTAATTTTATGCTTTGTTTAAATTGTACTTTTGTCAGGAACATTTTTAGTGTACCCATCGACTACAAATATAAGCAAGTCACCTGTAACTTATTATTGTGTCTGATTAGTTGTGGTCCTAAAACTGACATAAACAGAAATAAAAGCAAACCTCTTAAACATGGTAAAATTAAAACAATGCTCAATAAATTGTTAAATGTATTAACAATAATACAATAAAACCATGCCACTGAAATAGTGGCCTCTCAGCTAGCGGAACTCACATAATTGATTCAACAACTCTCACAACTCCATCAGTCTCCTGACTCTGACTCCACTGCTGAGGTTTCTTCACCGGCCCCAGCGGTTCTCCCTAGCGCTGGACGCTCTGAGGCCCAGGTCAATTCTCCACCTCCATTCACAGGTGAGGCGGGGTCCTGTCGCACGTTCCTCACGCAGTATTCGCTCTGTTTCTCGCTGCAGCCATCAACTTACTCCACGGAGGCAGTTAATTCTGCATTCGTTATCACGCTCCTGACCAGGAAGGCTGGCCAGTGGGGAATTGTTGTATGGGAGAGTTGCCACCCTTGCTGCTCGTCATTCCAGGAGTTTTCGTCTGAGCTTCGAGTTTTTGACGGATCTGTACCTGGACAAGAAGCTTCTAGGATTCTGTCTGGTTTGACTCAGGGTTACCGCTCTGTTGCGGACTATGCTATCAAGTTCCGCACTCTTGTCACATTCGGCGAATGGAATGAGACAGCCCATTGGAGTCAGTTCCTGGAGGGCTTATCTGATACAATCCAAGATAAGATTTACACTTTGGAATTGCCTTCCCGTTTTGACCTGGTCACTCTGGCCATTAGCGTTTACCAGCGCCTTGTACTCTGATGCAGTCAGTGTCGCTCCTCACCTCCCAAGCCGGCTGACCATTACCATCCTCCCACTCCTGCGCCGGGATATCAGAGCAACTACCCGAAACAGAACCCATGCAGATTGGGAGGACAGGCTTATCACAGAGAGAGAGGCAGCGCTGTATGTCTGAGGGGCTTTGTCTCTACTGTGCTAGTCCTGGTCATGTCATCGGCAACTATCCGGTAAAAGCCTCCGCCTGCCGGTAGACAAGGGAATACTGGCGACAACAATTCCTCTGAGCAAAAACCCCGCATAACGACCTGTTCTCCCGGCCCGGCTGCAGCACGGAACGACTATTCACTCTGTTTCCACCCTGGTGTACTCCGGAGCGGAGGGAAACTTCATTGATGCCGCCACGGATTCCAGGTGGCAGATTCCGATGGTAAAGTTGGCCAAACTCATTACGGCGGACTCCCTTAGCGGCTCACCCCTGACTATCTTAACACATTCTATGGAGCCGCTCACCCTCGTCACAGGCAACCACACTGAGCAGCTCTCCTTTCTGCTTGTCTGCTCTCCCTCTACAACGGTGGTACTGGAATATCCTTGGTTGGCAACACACAATCCACATTTTGACTGGTTAACCAATTCTGTTCTAGCCTGGGGCCTTATTGTCTCTCCCATTGTGCGTGTCTTTTCAGGTTGAACCAGTGGATTTATCCAGTGTATCCATGGCAAACCACGATCTGGGGGTGGTGTTCAGTAGGTCCCATGCCACGACCCTTCCTCCTCATTGCCCGTATGATTGTGCAATCGATCTACACCCTGGGACTTCTCCTCCATGAGGTCAGTTGTATTCGCTCTCTGCTCCCGAGAGGGTGGCCATGAATAAATATATTAATGATTCTGTGGCAGCCGGTCTCATCCGCCCTTCCTCTTCCCCTACAGGGGCGGGGGTTCTTCTTCGTGAGCAAGAAGGACAGCTCGCTTAGACCCTGTATAGATTATCAGGGGCTGAATGATATCATGGTGAAGAATAGCTATCCTTTGCCGTTGATGTCTTCAGCTTTCGAACTCTTGCAGGGGGTGTCTGTCTTTACGAAGTTGAATCTACACAGTGCTTATCACCTGATTCAGATCAGGAAGGGGGTGAGTGGAAGACAGCTTTTAACCCCCATAGGGGCACTTTGAATATTTGGTCATGCCGTTCAGATTAGTCAGTGCCCCAGCTGTCTTCCACTGGTTCATGAATGACGTGCTTCAGGCCATGGTTTATCAATTCATTTTTGACCATTTAGACGATATTCTGATCTTCTCCCAGAATATTGAGGACCATGTCCAGCATGTCAGGCAGGTGCTTCAGTGACTGCTAGAGAACCGACTGTTTAAGGTGGAGAAGTGTGTTTTTCATGCGCAATCTGTTCCATTCCTGGGTTTCATCGTCTCGTCCGAGGGAGTGCGCATGGACCCTGTTAAAGTTAAAGTGGTTTCTGTTTGGCCAACCCCAGACTCCCACAAGTCTTTGCAAATATTTCTGGGGTTCGCTCATTTTTACCGACGATTAGTTAGAAACTTCAGTCAGCTCGCGAACTGACGGATCTCACCTCTACCCGAACTAAGTTCTATTGGTTCTCACGGGCAGAAGCTGAATTTTCCAAATTTAAAGGTTTACTACTGCTCCCATTCTTAATACTCCTGACCCTTCACATCAGTTTGTGGTGGAGGTGGATGCGTCAGAGTTTGGGGTCGGTGCTGTCTCAACGCTCTTCTTCGGACAGGAGGATGCATCCGTGTGCCTTCTTTTCGCATCATCTGACCCCAGCCGAACGGAATTACGGCATCGGTAATAGGGAGTTGTTGGCTGTCAGACCGGCCTTGGGGGAATAGCGTCACTGGTTAGAGGTTTTTTGGGTACCTTTCATAGTCTGGACTGACCATAAGAACTTCGAGTATATCCGCAGAGCTAAACGTCTTAACTTTAGACATGCTCATTGGATGCTTTTTTCACCCGTTTCGATTTCATTTTATCCTACCCTCCGGGCTCCAAGAACACAAAGCCCGATGCTCTATCCCGATGTTTTGAACTTGGGACCTCCAACACCCCTTCGGATACCATCCTCCCCGCGTCCCGGGTGGTGGGCATGGTGTCTTGGGACGTGGAGTCTAAAGTCCGTTCCGTTCCGTGCTGCGTTACACCACCTCACCCGATGGATGCCCAACGGGTCTGTTATTTGTTCCGTGGTCAGTCCAGATGCATGTTCTCCAGTGGGGCAACTCGTCCAATGTCGCCTGTCATCCAGGGGCTCCTTGTACTCAGGTGTTCATTAAACAGCGATTCTGGTGGCCGTCACTAACACAGAATGTTCGGCGTTACGTTTCCGCTTGCCCTGTCTGTGCCACTAACAAGACTTCCTGTCAGCCTCCGGCTGGGCTCCTCCGACTGCTGTCAGTCCCTTCGAGACCCTGGTCTCACATCGCCATGGACTTTGTTACCGGTCTCCCCCCTTCCCATGGCAACACAGTCCTCTTGAACATGGTGGACCATTTTTCATTTTATTCCCCTACCCAAATTACCTTCAGTGAGGGAGATAGTGGTTGAAGTCATTAATCACATCTACCGCATTCATGGCCTCCCGGTCAATATGGTTTCTGACAGGGTACCCCAGTTTGTGTCACGCTTTTGAGCAGAATTCTGCCGACAGCTGGGGGTACTGTAAGTCTGTCCTCTGGGTTCCATCCCCAGACTAATGGGCAGATGGAGCGGAGGAACAAAGAGCTTGAAAAGACCCTGCGTTGCGTGTGGTAGTGTCACGGTCTCAGTTAGTCCATTGGTTTTGTTCTAGTTTGTGATTAAATGTTCTCTCTGTTGGGTTCAGGTGTCACTGGCTCGCAAAATCAGCATTGCCATGGAAGCCTTGATTGTTACCATGGCAACGCTGATCATTCCAGCTTGCTGCAGGTGATCTGAATCTGATCGCCATTAGTTCCCTGGCTATATCTACCTCAGTCTTTTTTTGTGTTCGTTGATTGATTGTTTGTTTGAGTCCTGTTGCTTACCACTCTCTTCCTTTGCCCTAGTATACCCTGTATTGTGTTCTGTGTACTGGTTACCAGTCTGTGCTGCATGCGCCGGGATTATGGTTACCATTCTGCCTGTTGCCTCCCCTCCTTTGACGCTTCTCCTGAGTTTCTCCTCAGCGATACCTCTCTGCACTGGAACTGTTCTGCACACAACCACTACGCACACAAGCCTACGAACATACTACAAACCCCCCGATTTAAAGCTTTACCAGCATTGCTGTGTTGTTAAATAAATATCAGATCATTGTCTCCACACTTGGACCTTTTGTCTCATCCTTGCTGACAATAATAATCTTTGGAATAAACAGTTCTTCTGCCAAGTAATATAGTTCATGTTTATGGGTGTTAAGCAGTGTATGGACACAACATAAGTTTATTGGCATTTTAAAACAGTAAAAAAAGACCCAGTAATCTCCAACCGAGTCTCATTGAATGAACACTACTATAACTATATTTTTGCAAACTGACATGTGCCAAATTCTCTGTTTTGTTGCAGTTTCCTGGTGAAATGAACACTAGAGGTGCTACAACAACTGTACATTCACACAAATCACAACTGCAATGGCTGATTATGACTTTATAAACACTTATTTTTTCAGACTGTTACTCACACACTGCTATGTTATGATATCCAAACACTATAATGCATCTTGAGATCAGGTTGGTAATCTCACATGTGTCTCCTCTGAAGTATTAGAAGAGACCTAAACATTGTCTCAGAATGTGCTCAGACTCGCCAAGATACCAAAGTCTGCAAGCAAATGTCAGAGATTTAAATATGAACTCAAATATTTCTCATCAAATTCTTCCAAGACCAAATGATCTGAGCTATGCCATCCATGTCCAAATTATAGCTTTATACACTTACTGTATGTCAGCAATTGTTACATTTTGTGTTCATTTTTATTTCTTATAAGGAATATTTGTAAAAAAACAAAAACAAAAACATCTGAGACAAAGTTGCTTCTTAAATGCGACATAACTGGAGCTCCAGTAAATCTTCTGAGCAATGAAAGAGCAACATCTGAGCAATAACAGTTGATTAGTTCAACAGGCTCGGGGCTTTTTAGGGTACATTTCTCAGAAAGCAGAAGTGAGATGATACTTTTATGTGATACTTTTACAGAGGGACTTTTTCCCCTGTTGAATCACGTCTTGAATTTTAGACCTTTATAATGTCAGGCCAAGCAGAAAATCCCCATCTGCTAAAGTGTGCTGAAAATTTACAACTCAGCACTGCTATGGGTTTTTACAGATTTCTTCTAAATAGTTTGTTCCATTCAGAGGAACATTAATCATTCACAGTCTATCAAGTACATCAAGTGTATTCAAGTACATCAAATCTACAGTATACACCTCTCTTCAAGGCTTCAGACAAGGCTTTGTCAAACCAACATAAAAAATTTGTCTTAAAGGAATATTCCAGGTTCAATACAAGTTAAGCTCAATCGACAGCTTTTGTGGCATAGTGTTGATTACCACAAAAAATTATTTCAACTGATCTATCTTTTTCTTTCAAAAAAGGAAAAATCTGTCAAGGAAAAGTCAATGGGGCCAATCTGTAAACGTCAAAATACTGTTTAAAAAGTATAGCCACAAGAAAAAAACAATATTCGTGTTAACATGATTTTAGTGTGATGAAATCACTTACTAACCTTTTCTGTGTAAAGTTATATCTAATTTTATGATCTTTAGGAAGCACCACTAATAATAAAAAAAACCTTCACAGCTTGACACTTAAAAAAGTATTTTATCCGATGATTGGCTTCTTAAAATTGTTATAGTAGGAAAGCTAACTCTGCTGCGATGGTGATGTAACTTCGTAAACCTAAAATGACCATAAATACGCCGATTTAAACAACTTCAAAGCTCAAATAATACACAAGTTTTAACAAAAGAATTAATGTAAATGCTTTATAAAATAAGCTTCAAATGTCCACCTTTAAACACTCCATACATTGGCGTCATTCACTTCCATTACAAACAAAACGAAGAGGACCCATTTAGACCCCTAAGACTGAAAGACTTCACAAACAGTATCAACATTTTGACATTTTTATGAGTCACATTTTTTTTTTTTTGCCACCCTGAGGATTTACCCAAACTTGAAAATGTTTGAAAACTTTTTTTAAATGAATGATCAAGTTGTGCACACATGTATTCAAAGTGCTTGATGGTTACACCACATGACATTTTTAAAGTCACTGAATATATATATATATATTTTTTTAGAAAATGCTATACATGTTTTTCAAAAATGTGTGAAACCAACATGGACTCAATACATTTCTCAGAAAACTAGACTTTTAAAAGATTTCTCATTTTAACACGTTGGACAACCTTATTTGTGATTGACCCATTTTCTGTTTTGTTCTAAAAAAAATTTAGGTCCCTCTGGTTGAGCAGCACTATAAGGCAGAGTTTGGCAGGTTTCTGCAGCACCAGTACTCCATCGAGCGGGTCAGTGGAGCTTCACAGCTCAAGATCTCATTTCCACAAGTCGTAGAGCACAATGATATCATCATCTGCATGGCACAGATTCTGGAAAACTCTTTCGCCAAGGCCAAGAACGGTGACGAGGTTGGGATCAAATTATCAAGTATGTCACATTTTCCTTCATTCTAAGCACATACTGCAGTGACTATTAACAGAATTATTTCAGAGTCCAGTGAAATGGCTTCACCCCCTGTTAGAAATAGAAAGGAGACCAAAGCTCCTCCTTTGAGGTTTCATGTGACAGTTGATTTCTGGCTGATCCAGCTCTCCTGTGAGTCTATCTGGCACTGTTCACAACAAGGTGGAATTCCCCCTCTGTGGCATATGCTCTTTGTTTTTTCTTTGTTTTGCTTTTACACTCTTTATTGTTTTTTTTTGTTTTTTTGGTTCACAGGCCAAAAGTCTGTTGCATTCATCGGTGCCTGAGTGGTTCAAATTCAGCTGAGATTTCCTGTCATTTTCTCACACTCCGAGCTCCAATGCATATCCTATTCGGGCCCTCAGGGGCCAAACTGGCAGCACCTTTCGAGTCCGATTTATAAAATGTGGCCCCATCAAATATCCTTCCTCCACCACCGCTGTCAGGTCTGTGAAATGCAGACTCCCACCTTTTTTTCAAAGGCCTCTTGGGGACGTTAGAAGGCAGCACAATTAACTACTGTAAATGGAGACGTGGACTGGAGGTGCACAGCAGTGTTTGGTTGTGTGCTATCCGCCTTTGTTGATTAGAAACACATGTTGAGAAATATAACCAAGAGCTTATTCTTACTCCCCCTCTCTCCAACATATATTTCTAATCTATGAATAGACTATGTATTAATTTATGTATGCCTAATATATTTCAAGGAATGTTCCGGGTTCAATACAAGTTAAGCTCAGTCGACAGCATTTATGGCATTATGTTGATTACCACACACACACACACACACACACACACACACACACACACACACACACACACAAAAAAAGACTCATTCCTTATTTAAAAAATAAAAAGCAAAAATCTAGGCTAAAGTGAGGCACTTACAATGGATGTGACTGGGGTCAATCCGTAAACATTAAAATAATCACTGTTTCAAAAGTGTAGCCACAAGACATAAACATAATGTGTACACATTATTTTAGTTTGATAAAATTAAGGACTGATTACAATTACGGTGTTTACCAGATTACAAGGTAACACTGGATATAATTTTATACAGAATGTTAGTAAGCTATTTTATTATACTAAATTAATATTAGCAAATATAATGTTTGTGTCTTGTGACAAAACATTTTAAACAGTAAATTTTAATGTTTATGAACTGGCCATATTAAATTTTATTCTACATGCTTTACTGTAATCATGAATTTTGCATTTATTTATTTTCTAAACAAGGGACAGGTCGAAATGATTTTTGTGTGGTAATCAACATTATGGGCTCTATTTTCGTGAGCGTGCAAAAGCGCAGTGCCATGTGCAAAGACCATGCGTTATGTCTTATCCAATTTTCGTGAGAGCGCTAATTCTAAGCGCAATTATCATGTCAGCGCAAAGCGCAAGTGGGTGTGGTTGGGAGTGTTTGCACTATCTGTGGGTGTATGCACACAAACTGTGGGTGTATTGTATGTTAATGAAGTGGCGAAAAGCGCAATTTGCTGTTTTCCTGATAAATAGGTCATTGCACTAAGACGTTTCAGAGCACATCTGTTTTCAGCACAAAGTCTAAACTCAGTTTCTGCATTTGCAGTTTGGAGATTCCACCAGCAGGTGGTAATAAAGTTAATGTCCCAACTCTTAAAAAATAGAGAACATTAAATGATGTCCCTGACAAATCACTGTTGTAGCCATTTAATGAAACAAGATTTTATGAGATTTGTGTTAAACAAACTATAGGTCATGGTTTATTTTTCAATTATTATTATTATGTTTAATATTTATGATATAATTTGTATTGGTATTTTTCCACCTGTCGTCAGAGTGATTTTTAAGTCACAGCAAAAGGGGCCGGTGGAAGTTGGAGAGGGTTAAATGTTTGACCACTTAGCTACCGTAGCTACCACCCCTGGAGTCACGAGTTCGAATACAGGGTGTGCTTAGTGACTCCAGCCAGGTCTCCTAAGCAACCAAATTGGCCCGGTTGCTAGGGAGGGTATAGTTACATGGGGTAACCTCCTCATGGTCACGATTAATGGTTCTCGCTCTCAATGGGGTGCGTGGTAAGTTGTGCGTGGATCGCGGAGAGTAGTATGATCCTCCATATGCGGAGTCTCCGTGGTGTCATGCACGTGATAAGATGCACAGATTGACGGTCTCAGAAGCGGAGACAACTGAGACTTGTCCTCCGCCACCCGGATTGAGATGAGTAACCGTGACACCACGAGGACCTACTAAGTAGTGGGAATTGGGCATGCCAAATTGGGAGAAAATGGGATAAAAAAATAAATAAAAAAAATAAGCTGATTTTGGTTAGTTATCAGTGTATTGCTGTGCATGCAAACACACTCAATGGCATGAGTGTCGGGCGGGACTATCTGTTTATAGTAGATAATTTTCATTTTTGGGTGAACTATCTCATAATTTACTCACCCTCATGCCTTCCCAAATGTTTACGACTTTCTTCAGCAGAACACAAACAAAGATTGTTAGAAAAAATATCTCAGCTCTGTTTGTCCTCACAATGCAAGTGAATGATGATCAGACACTTGTAGATCCAAAAATCACATAAAGGAAACATAATAGTAATCCATATGACTCCAGTGGTTAAATCCATATCTTCAGAAGCGATATGATAGGTGTGGGTGTGAAACAGAACAATATTTATGTCCTTTTTCACTCTAATTTCAGTCTCCACTTTCACATGTGAAATTGAAACTAAACAGGCACCACATGTGACTTTCAGATGTGAAAGTAAAAAAATGATTTAAATTTTGATGTGTTTTTCACCAACACCTATTATATCACTTCTGAAGATATGGATTAAACCACTGGAGTCTTATGAATTACTTTTGTGTTTCCTTTATGTGATTCACTTGCATTGTATGGACCTACAGTGCTGAGATATTTTTCTAACAGTCTTTGTGTTCTGCAGATGAAAGAAAGTCACACATCTGGGATGGCATGAGGGTGAGTAGATGTGAGTAGAATTTTCATTTTTGGGTGAACTATCCCTTTAAGGGCAGACGGCAAAGTATTCAGGAAACCTGTTTGAAAACAATAAACTATTTTTGCAATTCTGTTTGTTGAGTCATCAAAAAATTCATTTGAGCAATCTCTGTAAAATCATTATCCAGTATTCGTAAATGAATTGAATAGTTATGCAATTAGTCAAATGGTGTGGGAACCCTGATATAAACACACACCAACAAAAATACACATACGCACATAGACAAATTCTAGAATTTGCTTAACTTTTGCCAAATCAGAATCTAATCTTCCCTAACCATTTCTCTCTACTCCCTCCCCCACGCCCTCCTCTACATCTCTTACTCTTTTCTCCACCACAAGCTGTTTCCAATGTTCCACATGGCCTCTGTGCTGGAGGCAGCTATAAACCTCTGCATGCTTGACATGCTTTTCCGCCCAGGAGAAAGAATCAGCACGAGCTTCACTGAGACCCTGCATTAGTATTATTACTCTGCTGCTCTGTTAAATCATGACTATTTACACCATTCCACCTTGTGGACCCACTAATCAGTGCAAATAATTCCAGGCGCATGCGCATACGTTCAGAGTATGTGCGGTTAGAAAAATCGCGTTCAGTGCTCGAGCCCTCTGCTGATGACGAAATTTGCATCATGCGTTCTGCTCGCAGACGCCTAGTGTTCGCATCTGACCTAAGTATACTTTGGGCTGAATCGTTCTTGATTATCTGCATTTTTCTGTGTATTCGGTTAAAACGACAAGCTAAAATATATTTAGCAGTCAAAAACTTTATAATAATAAGAAAACACATTTCTATTGCATGGTCTTCGCTAGTTGCACACAACAAATGCACAAACAAGTAAAGTCCAGTTCCTGAACAAATTACTCTTTTGAGCTTGAACTAATGAAATTCAACTATTGACCTAAATTATTGACTAATAAATCTTCCTCAGATTTAAACTTTGATGTTCTCTATGGAGTACCCATTCACTTCCATTGTATGGAAAAATAAGAGCAGCATCAATATTCTTCAAAATTATCCTCTTTTAATAGTGTTTGGAATGACATGAGGACGAATAAATGACAATATATATATATATATATATATATATATATATATATATATATATATATATATATATATATATATATAGTTTGTTTTTGTTTTTTGGTGAACTTTCCCTTTAAGTGGAATCAGAACTAAAACCATTAAATTCCTTAAGATTCCTAGAAAACTTGTCTTTCCCCATCAGTATGTGTCCCAGGAGCAGATTCATACATGTTATTGGTCAGTTCACAGCTCATCTGTTTGCCATGTGTGATCTGGAGCTATAGTTTCAACAGTATGTGTCTTGTTATTTTGATGCATTACAGGTCTGCGCCAACCTGGATGCTTTCACAATAAAAACAAAGACTTTTGAGGGGGAGGAGGCAAAACAACCATACAAAAGGATCGCTAGAGCAGAAGAGAGGAAAGAGGTAATACAGCTCAACAGAACTTAAAGGTCAAGTGTTTAATTTCTGTGTACAAATCAGAATTGCAGTCGCTTTCTTTGAGTGGCTCTTTAGAGTCAGTAAACCATTTTTTATAAAACTTGCTTTGTTCACAGATGCATTGTCATGATGGAACAAAAAAGGGTGCTCTATAAACTGTTGCAACTAAGTTGGAAGCACACAATTCTCTTGAATTTCATTGTATGGTGTAGCATTAAATAGGGATGCACCAATCCGATACCTGGATCGGTACTGGCTCTGATACTGACGTTTTTAGACGGATCGTGTATCGGTCCGACGAGCCCGATCCAAATCTGATCCTGTGTGTTAGTCATGTTCGTTACTTTCAAGCGGCAAAAATGACAAAAGAACCACAAAGTCACCATTAAATTAGTCCATATGACTCGTGCATTTTGTTCAAAGCCACTTGAAGATATGCAATAGCTCTGTGAATCTGTGAGATCACAAAAGGCTGCATTTAAAAAGTAAATATAGAGTATGCATGTGCAGCGCGTTAGTGAATGATGCAGCTCTGTGATGCTGAACATGCTGGCCCTCAAAGTGATGCACAATATGTGAGTGCTCCACACGGACAACATCTGTGTTCGCTTATAACATGCATTGAGAAAGGCACTGGAGGAGCATTTCACCAAATTTTGAATAAGAATAAGAAGCAAATTAAACTGAGAACTAGCCCACATACAGACACTTACAGGACTTCCTGGAGTGATCTGACCATCAAAATAAAAGCCAGAGGGTTTTAAAGCTAAAGGTGCACAACTGAAATATTTTACTCTTGTATTATGAAATTCTATAAGTCAATAATAATAATAATGTATTATCATTTTTATTTGTTAACAAATTACAACAATATTTAAGTCAAATGGGTTCCAAAAAATTACTGTGTGAATGAAAAGTGAACTGATATCTTACAACTAAATTGAAAAAAAGAGATCTGAATCCTTTATAAGTCCAGATTCAAGTTGAAAAAACTGGGCAAAGAAAACTGGCCTCTTTTCTACTGAAGACTTAGACTGGTCTACTGATCATTTTGTTGCTACATAATCCAGTAGACTTGTTAACAATAATAGGCTACACATTTATATTGAAATGTGTAGTTAAAGGTTTGTGTTTCTTTGCATATAAGAGAGTACCCCTAATTAGCATCACACAGTGAGGTATAGATATTCTAAACTGATTATGAAAAAAAACAGTGGTATCGGGTCGGGATCGGTATCGGCCAATGAGATTTCAGGTATTGGAATCAGAAGAGAATAAGTAGTATCGGTGCATCCCTAGCATTTAAGCAATGTTCCAGGTCCAATACAAGTTAAGCTCAATCAACAGCATTTGTAGCATAGTATTCAGGGTTTGAAATTAACACCCGCCAACCTGCAATATGGGTATTTCATACACAGTGGGGGGTAATTTTGCTCATCTACCCGCCACAGTGACAAATGACAAGAAGTGTTAGACACAAAGAAACACACTTGATTATATTTTGAAGAACAGATGAAAGAAAAGCCATTGATGCATGTGTCTGATTAGTTGTGTGTTCAGAAGTTACCTCTGTCCCAGATGAGCGCAGACCGAGCGCTTCTCATGGAACACACGCATGCAACCTAGTCTCATAGAATGAACGTGACAAACTGACTTTTTATGTGCCGCTTTCTACATTTCGTCACAGTTTCCTGGTGTAATGGACTCTAAAGACGCTACAACAACTGTTCATTTTATTCACTTTCACACAAATCACGAGTACAACAGCTGATTATGATTTATTAGAAACACTTAATTTTCACACTATTACTCACACTGCTGTTGGGCTATCACATTTTTTTTTCTATAACGCATCATTTGAAAAAACAATAAATTAAATTCCGGTTGAAACATCAACAAGATGTCATCGAGAGAGAGCTCCCAAGGAGAATATTTGTGGAACCCCCCCCCCCCACAAAAAAGACATTGAATTAACATTGGATGCAATTTATTTTCATGAGGTGAAGGGGGCATAAGATGGAAACTAGGTGTAAAACGAAGAAAAATGTACAAACATCAGAAATACACGACGATGAAACCGGGCACTCTTACAGCCCACAAGTAAGTACCCCTGTGGGAGCTTCAATACGACCATCTGGAGAGACGAGTATTATTCTTCAGGAAGTAAGAGAATTTCGTCAAGATAATAAAACCCAACTCGATGACATTAAGGGGGAAACTGCGAAAACCAACTCTGTATTGGAAGAGGCAGAGGGTCGCATCGTAACAGTGGAAGAAAGGATTCATAATGTAGAGGAAGTACTCACGGGGATGCTAAAGCTGCACGCTATGATGGAATCGAATATCACAGATGTAGAGGGCCGCTCCAGATGTAAAACTTCAGGATATACGGAATACACGAAGGTGCAGAGAAAGGTTCTCCGACCATGACCGCGTTTCTGGAAAAGTTTCTTCGAGAAAATCTCAATATACCAGAAGACACGACACCCCAGATTGAGAGAGCTCACCGGTCACTCGGTGCGCAGCCACCGCCGGATGCACAACCAAGATCAATCGTTGTCAAATTTCTAAGCTTTGTAACCAAAGAACAGATAGTAGCTTGTCAAAAGAGAGGATTCACCTGGCAGGGAAGGCAAATTAGCTTTGACAATGATTACGCCCCCTGAGTCCTTCAGATGAGAAGGGAATTTGCAGAAGTACGGAAAGTCCTGAAAGACAGAGAAGTGAAGTTTAAAATGCTGTACCCTGCCCGTTTGAAGGTGCAATATGAGGAAGGAGTGAATATCTATGATACAGTTGAGGAGGCGATGCGAGATATGCCAAATAGAGGATTCCCTGTGCAGATCATCAGCCCTCCAGACAGTCTTATGGAACAGATTCGGCGACTGACGTGGCAGAGAAGCGGCCGACGTATTGAAGGATGCGAGCCCCCCCAGAGAAGGAAGAAAAGCTTCAAGGAGAGACTGCAAACTTTCCGGAGAGACCCGTCTGCCGTAATTTTATCATCTGCCTAGACTCTGAATGGAGCGGACACTCTACAGATAAGAAAAACGGGTAGGAATGCACAATTGCATGAAAGAAGTCAGATAGACTGAAATGAGTAGTTGTCGGAGTAACAAAACTACAAATATAATGTGGGTATAATATGTTTGATTAACCTAGCTGATAAACCACAAATCAGAAGAATCGGGACATAAGGGTGGACAGTTTTAATGGTTTTCTGTTTCGCCACCATCCTCAAGGGAACCTTCTACAGTTTCTGGAAGATGGGTTTTCCCTTGGTGCCAGTTTGGACTGGAATGGTCATGGTCACAGGACTCACCTTTATTATGGACGTTTTCTTGGCATTTTTCTTATTGTTTGTTAATATTTCAGGTTTTTTGTTGTTTATTAGTTTGCTGCTGTTCTTTAAAATGAAGGGGAAGCTACATGCAATTAAGATGTCTTTAGTAATATCACTTTATAGCTCAACGTACATTATAAGCAAAGTATGAGAATTGTTTCATTTAATGTCAATGGTGTATTCAGTCCAGTTAAAAGAGGGAAGATCCTGTCTAAACTAAAGAAGGAAAAGTCAGACATAGCGTTTCTACAAGAAACACACCTTTATGATGCAGAACATGCTAAATTACACAGAATGGGCTTCAAATATGTATATTTTTCATCTTATAAATTAGGGCATAAAAGGGGAGTGGCAATACTTATATCAGGAAAAATTAACTATGAACATATAACAGAAATCAAAGACAAAGAAGGGAGATTTATAATAACAGGGAAAATAGAGGGAACTGTTGTGAGTTTTCTGAATGTGTCTGCCCCCCCAGGTAGTGACTGGAATTTTTATAGACAAATATTTGACTTAATGGTTACTAAGGCCCAAGGGAATATAATTTGTGGAGGCCTAAATCCGAGACTGAACTGCTCCAGTGGAAATTTAGAATTAAAACCAATAAGTAAGAAGGTGAATGGCTTGAAGGAAATGGGAATTATAGATGTCTGGAGAGATCGGAATCCAACATGTAGAGACTATACTCATTACTCCCATCCCCATGCAATATATTCTAGAACAGATTATTTATTTTTAATGTGTAATATAGGGACCACAGATATCTCAGATCATAGCCCTATATTCATGTCTTTGTTTAAATAGAAAATTCAGGTCCACAGTTTGGAGAATTAACTCAGATATTTTGATAACCCTCAAATTAAACAAGGTCAAAAATATAACATACCTAGAACTGAACAACAATGGAGAGGTGGCTCCGTCGATACTTTGGGATGCGCTTAAAATAGTAATAAGGGGTAAAATAATTGCCGTCACATCTTTAAAGTAACTTAGAAGGCAAAGATTACAAGACTTGGAAATTAAGCTAAAAAATGTAAAGGATGAACATACACTGAGCAGTAGTGTGCTGCAAGATATAAAAATACCAACTACAGAGATAAACGAAATATATACTCAAGAAACACACACACACAAAAAAAACTTCTGTTCTTAAAACAACAATATGTAATAATGATATGCAGATTGAATCATTCTTAGCCTCTTTAGATTTACCTCCGATCTCAGAGGAACAAAATACAAATTTAGTAGCTGAAATTACAATGGAAGAGCTGAAAATAGCTGTGTTAAAGTTAAAGGTAAATAAGTCCCCAGGAGCTGACGGTTTCTCAGCTGAGTGGTACAAATCTATGTTTGAACAATTGGCCCCAACATTGTTAAAAGCTTGTAATTGGCTTTTACAAAAAAAGGACATTTTACCCTCATGGAGGGAGACGATCATCTCAGTCATACGTTGGACTGTGGCAGTTACAGTCCAATTAGTGTTCTAAATATAGATTATAAATTGTTCACTTTGATTTTGGCACGAAGACTAGATAAAATTCTCCCAGACCTTATTCATTTTGACCAGACAGGCTTCATTCGTCAAAGGCAAACAAGACAATATCAGAAAAACTTTACACATTATTAGACGCATCTCAGAGCACAAAACTGAACCAGTCTTGATAAGCCTTGATGCACAGAAAGCTTTTGAATCTGTTAGATGGAATTTTCTATACAAAGTGTTAACAAAATTTGGTTCCCACAAGAGTTTTACTGAAATAATTGAGGTATTATACAATAGGCCACGTGCAAGAATCAAAATTAATGGAGATCTATCAGATCCTTTTGAACTGGAATGCGGCACCAGGCAGGGATGCCCAATTTCTCCCCTCTTTTTTGCCTTATTGAACCTTTGAGTCAATGGATTAAACAGAATCATTCAATTAAAGGTATAGATGTGGAAGCAGGGGAGAAAAAGTTAGCTCTCTTTGCTGACGATACACTTATATGTTTGGGCCAACCTACACAGTCACTTTTTGACTTCTTAGATGGACATACAGCACTTTCTGGTTATAAGCTTAACATCTCAAAAACCCAAGTACTAACTTTTAATTATGACCCACCTATACAAATTAAAGGAAAGTATAATTTGAAATGGGATGCAGGATCAATTAAATATATGGGAGTAAATTTGACTGGTGATTGTTCAAAACTGTTTGATTTGAATTATGGTTCTCTAAACATGAAAATAAAATCTGATTTACTAAGGTGGAACCTCATTCCATTTTTAAGTTGAATTTCCAGAGTCGCATCTGTTAAAATGAATATTCTGCCAAAATTGTTATATCTTTTCCAGACACTTCCAATAGAAATACAGATGCAACAGTGCAGGGAATGGGATAAATTAATAAAGATTTTTATGGCAAGGTAGGTTAAATCTTCCTTGCTTACAACTATATTATTATGCAGCCCAATTAAGACCTTTAGTCTGTTGGAGTTGTCCATCGTATTTGGCTAGATGGAAGGACATAGAGAGCAAAATGATAGAAGGAATTCCATTAGCAGCTCTGATTGCAGATAATAAACTAAAGAATAGAAAAGTTGATAAAAACAAATCCATGGATTAACCTAGCATTAAAAATTTGGCACAAGGCTGTAGAATTATGTGGTTTAGAAGATACATCCAAAATTCTAAGATGGTGTGCATTTGATACAGATTTTGTCCCAAATAGAACATATGATAGATTCCAAACCTGGGCTAGACATGGTATTTCAAATTATCTCACGTTATTCAATAAGGCAATACTTCACAGTTTTGACTCTATGAAGGAGAAGTATGGACTGATTTCTATAGATATCTCCAAGACAGACATTATGTCGACCGAAATATTAAGCCAATATTGGAATCAACCGATAAAGGAATAATAAAGGTGTTCTTATCAGAATGTACATCTCACCCATGTATTAAGGTGATTTCAAAATGATGACGGGTTTCTCCAAGCTAAACCAGAAAATACATTATATGTTAAAGAGAAATGGGAAAAAGAAGGGATCCTTACTATCTCTAGGGAGGATTGGGGTAATATTTGTAAATTACCATGGAAATCCACAAATTCAGCAATGAGAATTTAGCTGAAAAAAATGTTGTAAGATTTTTTATTACTCCCTCTCAGAAATCATGTGGGTAAAGTGAAGCTAATCACCACAATATTTTTTGGGAGTGCCAAAGGCTTCTTCCCTACTGGCAAGAGATTAAAGCTATCTTTGGGGTGGTAATTCCCTTCAAATGTGAAACACTATATTTGGGTAACATTTCATTCGAGGGGTGGGATGAAAATAAGAAACTTATGTTGATTCTTCTGGCAGCCAGTAAAAAAACAATCACAAGAAAATGGCTGAAGCCAGAACCGCCCACTGCTGAAGAATGGATAGATATAATACACAATATATATGTGATGGAAAAACTTTCTTTTTCTTTAAAAATTCAGACTGATTCCTTTTTCCTAATCTGGACTAAATGGACTGAATACATTAAACCCTAACTGAACTGTTAGAAAAAATGTATGTAAGATATCATCTTTAAGTCTTATAATGTGTTAGTTACATTGTATATAGTTGCTGTTTAATGTAAAAACTTTGGAAAATTAAGGAATTTGTATTCAGAATTGATATCTGGTATCATTCTTGGTCAGTGTGTACGTTTTTGTCTGATAGACAAAAAAAAAAAAAAAAAAAAAAAAAGAGCCCTGCCAAACACGCAAGCGGACACTTGAGACGAAAGCGACACAAAACAACGTGGCTGTTCGGTTAAGTTTAGTCGTTGGTTTAGGGTAAGGATGTCTGTTTTCACCTCTCATTTGCATTTAGGACACTATTGGTAAGGTTTAGGTTACAGTTTTAGGTTAGAAAGTTACGTTTTACTCATTAAAACCTCCATCTAATATTCCATCATATTCACCTTAAAAACCTCATCTGATTACGACACCATTTCACTCACTTTTGGCGCCCCCCGCTGGACATTTCAGTGGGAAACTCCAGCCAAACGTGTTATGAAGCACGTAATTTTGTTTTGCAGAAATTCTGCCACGGTAACGTCTGAAAACAGTTTGCAAGAATAGTGCCAATAGTACCATTTACTCCGAATGGTGCCAAAAACAAAAATACATCCAGTGAGCAGCAGTTCTGTGGACAGAAATGCCTTGTTGATGAGAGAGGTCAACAGAGAATGGCCAGACTAGTTTGAACTGAGTCTATGGTAACTCAGATAACCACTGTGTACAATTGTAGTGAGAAGAATATCATCTCAGAATGCTATTTTGAGATGCGGGTTGGCATTGTTTTGGCGGCACAAGGGGGACCTACATAATATTAGGCAGGTGGTTTTAATGTTGTGGCTGATCAGTGTGTGTATATATATCAGTGGCTAATTAAAGTGGCTGGTAAAATTGGGAATTCACCAGCCATTGTTGCTGGTGGGAAAAAAGTTAATTTCATACCCTGACATTGTTGTTTAATGTACCATAAACATTTATTTAGTCTTGTCCCTCCTTTTCTTTAAAAAGTGTAACTGTGTAACGTTATATCCAATTTTACAACTTTGTTGCCATGACAATGCAACACCGCAAACACTAAAAAGACTATAAAAATGACTTAAATAATACAAGTTTAAACAGAAATTATAAGCTTCACATTTCTGCTTTTAAATCCTCCAAAAAATTGGCCCCATTCACTTCAATTGTAAGTGCCTCACAAAAGTGCCTTTTTTTTTCTTTTCTTTTTTTTTTTTTTTTTTTTTTAGAGAAAAGGAGGAACGAGTCAATAATTTTTCGTGGTAATCAATATAATGCCAAATGCTGTCGATTGAGCTTAACTAGTATTGAACACAGAATATTCCTTTAAGATTTGTTTTCACTAGAATTACTGAAATAGCCATATATCCATATATGTATAGTCCATATATTTTTGGCCATATGTATAGATGTATTTAAAACATAAGAAAACAAAAAGCTTCTACCTCTGTGGCATGTTAAAGGACCCGTTTGGAGATGTGATCAAAAAGATCATGGATGAAATCCACACACATGCTGAACTGAAGCCCCTCTGTGAGCCTGGCACATAGAACTATGAACAGTGGGTGGTACGGAAAGAACAAAACGGTGAGACAACTCATGTTTAACTGCCTTTTAGAGAGCTCTCAGATATTTAGAGTTGGTTTTATTTTTTCATAAATGTACATTTATTTTATTTTAAAAGTCAATGTGAAATGTCATTCCCAACCCAATTTACTTTAATAATATAATGTACAGTGGTGTGAAAAAGTGTTTGCCCCCTTCCTGATTTCTTATTTTTTTTGCATGTTTGTCACACTTAAATGTTTCAGATCATCAAACAAGTTTAAATATTAGTCAAAGATAACACAAGTAAACACAAAATGCAGTTTTTAAATGAAGGTTGTTATTATTAAGGGAAAACAAAATCCAAACCTACATGGCCCTGTGTGAAAAAGTGTTTGCCCCACCTGTTAAAACATAACTTAACTGTGGTTTATCACACCTGAGTTCAATTTCTCTAGCCACACCCAGGCCTGATTACTGCCACACCTGTTCTCAATCAAGAAATCACTTAAATAGGACCTGCCTGACAAAGAAGTAGACCAAAAGATCTTCAAAAGCTAGACATCATGCCAAGAACATCCAAAGAAATTCAGGAACAAATGAGAAAGAAAGTAGTTGAGATCTATCAGTCTGGAAAAGGTTATAAAGCCATTTCTAAAGCTTTGGGACTCCAGAGAACCACAGTGAGAGCCATTATCCACAAATGGCGAAAACATGGAACAGTGGTGAACCTTCCCAGGAGTGGCCGGCCGACCAAAATTACCCCAAGAGCGCAGCGGCGACTCATCCAAGAGGTCACAAAAGACCCCACAACAACATCCAGAACTGCAGGCCTCACTTGCCTCAGTTAAGGTCAGTGTTCATGACTCCACCATAAGAAAGAGACTGGGCAAAAATGGCCTGCATGGCAGAGTTCCAAGACGAAAACCACTGCTGAGCAAAAAGAACATTAAGGCTCGTGGCATTTCAGAAAAAGAACATCATACCAACAGTAAAATATGGTGGTGGTAGTGTGATGGTCTGGGGCTGTTTTGCTGCTTCAGGACCTGGAAGACTTGCTGTGATAAATGGAACCATGAATTCTGCTGTCTACCAAAAAATCCTGAAGGAGAATGTCCGGCCATCTGTTCGTGACCTCAAGCTGAAGCGAACTTGGGTTCTGCAGCAGGACAATGATCCAAAACACACCAGCAAGTCCACCTCTGAATGGCTGAAGAAAAACAAAATGAAGACTTTGGAGTGGCCTAGTCAAAGTCCTGACCAGAATCCTATTGAGATGCTGTGGCATGACCTTAAAAAGGCAGTTCATGCTCGAAAACCCTCCAATGTGGCTGAATTACAACAATTCTGCAAAGATGAGTGGGCCAAAATTCCTCCACAGCACTGTAAAAGACTCATTGCAAGTTATCGCAAACGCTTGATTGCAGTTGTTGCTGCTAAGGGTGGCCCAACCAGTTATTAGGTTTAGGGGGCAATCACTTTTTCACACAGGGCCATGTAGGTTTGGATTTTGTTTTCCCTTAATAATAACAACCTTCATTTAAAAACTGCAATTTGTGTTTACTTGTGTTATCTTTGACTAATATTTAAACTTGTTTGATGATCTGAAACATTTAAGTGTGACAAACATGCAAAAAAATAAG
This sequence comes from Myxocyprinus asiaticus, assembly GCF_019703515.2. Classification (NCBI taxonomy): domain Eukaryota; kingdom Metazoa; phylum Chordata; class Actinopteri; order Cypriniformes; family Catostomidae; genus Myxocyprinus; species Myxocyprinus asiaticus. Next base: position 48,432,150 of record NC_059354.1, read on the forward strand.
AAATCAGGAAGGGGGCAAACACTTTTTCACACCACTGTATGTCAGATCACAAAAGGATCTCAAACAAGGAAAGAAATGTTGGACAGGACTTCATTTTATCCATCAGGAACTAATTGGATTGTGGAATGTGGGTGTTACATATCAGAATGGAGTCAGGTGATTGGAGGGGAGGGGTTGAAAATTAAGATGAATTTGTAATATCAGCTGAAAAGAAAAGGTGATTTAGAGACCGAACAAGTTATTGCATTTTGATCTAAGATAAACATTTTGGGGATAATGTACACAACAAGACCAGGACCTCGTTTCCCAATAACGATTAATCTTAGCAGTTAAGAGCGTTTTCTACGAGCGATTCTACGAACGTAGAATCAAAACTGCTCTTAACATGAATGCACGAGGACGTGCTTTAAGTGCTACTTAAGAGAGTCACTGTCCATGCAACAGTGCTGAAATGTGAATGTATAGTGCTGCTCGTCATTGTAACTTTAATATATTTGTGCGAAACTTTACAATAATTTGTAATTTACCTCGCTAATATTTGTTTAAAAAAATTCTACCTAATTAACTACATATTTACATAGTGTTTTACAATAATTTTGTGCAGAACTATTTCTTTTACACAACCTGCTTCCATAATCAGTTGTGCATGTGTAATATTTCGTTTTCACATATTTCCTTCGATATGAAAGCTTCCAGGATTAGTGAAGACAGCAGAGGCCCCATGTATGATCCTGATAATTACAAGCATTCATTAAATATTACGAGGTTCATCGTGTTATCACGGAGCGCAAAATAGAAGATGAGCTTTAGGGACATTCACCAATGACATGGGGGGTCTGCTCTTTACTCCCAAAATTGATAACGGTGACAGTAATGCTGCATGTGCGGTGCTACACAACTTGTTGTGCTGGCGAGACAGCCTTTGGGTCTCAGATAGGAAGAAGAGACAAGGATGATAAGCCAATATATAATCGATTTCAAACCAGCTGTACATTTTGCTGGCTGCTGGTGAATGTCAGGATCTATCAAGTTATCCAAAAATACATAAAAAAATGCAATTCACAAAGCAATTTCTTGAATACGCCTTTACTATGATGAACATGTTTTCAATTTCTGGGTTCATTTTCATTTTTATATTTTCATTCTGGGACTTAAAGTAAAAAATCTCCAAGTGTTGTAACTTTCTGGAGACAGTAAATGATAAAATCTTATTAAAAGCTGAAATTCTTGAAAAAAAAAACACTGGCATAAGTAGTTTGTAATAATGTTATTATTATTTCTTAATAATCAAATCAAAATCAAATCAAATCACATTTATTGTCACACAGCCATATACACAAGTGCAATAGTGTGTGAAATTCTTGGGTGCAGTTCCGATCAATATAGCAGTCGTGAAAGTGATGAGACATATACCAATTACAATAACATCAAATTAACACAACACAATTTAAACATCTGATATACACATAATTACACACAACAATATACAAATAACATACACTGTACAGAATACAATACGCACTATATAGATACACATTATTCAATGAAAATAAAAAAGTATATATAGAATGTACAGTAGGCTGTATTCATAAAAACTGTTAAGTAACTAAGTAATTAATTAACATGTAACTAATTAATACAATATTATTAATAATTAAAACATTATTAACACATGTTTTAACCGTTCTGTTGTCATGTGACAAAAAATAAAAACAGAGGTACCCTTTAGACCCCATGACTGTGTGTGAAGAAAAAAAAACATGAAAAATATGTTTGAAAACTCTTAAATTATTAAATTGTGTACACTCATATATATTCAAGGTTAAAAAAAAAATTTTAATGCCTTGTTTTAACTGATGGTTACGCAACTTTTTATTTTTCGTAAAAAATGCTAATAACGTTTTTTTTTTTTTCGTTTTTTTTTTAATGGACGAAACCAATTTGGACACACAGACTACATTTCTACAAACTTGACACATGTTTTAAACTACATAATTAAAAGATTCCTAATTTCTATCACATCGGACAACCTTATTTGTCAATTACCCGAATACATCTGCACAGCTCTTGCTAAATATTGGTGTCTGTGTATCTTCTACCTCCACACTTCTTTGCCATTTTTGCACAAACCAACATTTAACCACCATACAGAAGAAATCATAAGCAATGTGTCACGATAAGCTGCAGTAATAATAAGGTGTCTTTCCTGTTTTTAAAGGAAAAGGGTGTTTTTATTTTAGTTTTTTACTGTGATCTTCAAATGCAGCAACTGAATTTAACCTCATTTCAGACACAGTTTTCTTTAAGAGTTCTAACAATTGAACAGATCTTAGTTGTCAAATATACAGGTGCATCTCAATAAATTAGAATGTCATGGAAAAGTTCATTTATTTCAGTAATTCAAACTCAAATTGTGAAACTCGTGTATTAAATAAATTCAATGCATACAGACTGAAGTAGTTTAAGTCTTTGGTTCTTTTAATTGTGATGATTTTGGCTCACATTTAACAAAAACCCACCAATTCACTATCTCAACAAATTAGAATACATCATAAGACCAATAAAAAAAATTTTTTTGTGAATTGTTGGCCTTCTGGAAAGTATGTTCATTTACTGTATATGTACTCAATACTTGGTAGGGGCTCCTTTTGCTTTAATTACTGCCTCAATTCGGCGTGGCATGGAGGTGATCAGTTTGTGGCACTGCTGAGGTGGTATGGAAGCCCAGGTTTCTTTGACAGTGGCCTTCAGCTCATCTGCATTTTTTGGTCTCTTGTTTCTCATTTTCCTCTTGACAATACCCCATAGATTCTCTATGGGGTTCAGGTCTGGTGAGTTTGCTGGCCAGTCAAGCACACCAACACCATGGTCATTTAATCAACTTTTGCTGCTTTTGGCAGTGTGGGCAGGTGCCAAATCCTGCTGGAAAATGAAATCAGCATCTTTAAAAAGCTGGTCAGCAGAAGGAAGCATGAAGTGCTCCAAAATTTCTTGGTAAACGGGTGCAGTGACTTTGGTTTTCAAAAAACACAATGGACCAACACCAGCAGATGACATTGCACCCCAAATCATCACAGACTGTGGAAACTTAACACTGGACTTCAAGCAACTTGGGCTATGAGCTTCTCCACCCTTCCTCCAGACTCTAGGACCTTGGTTTCCAAATGAAATACAAAACTTGCTCTCATCTGAAAAGAGGACTTTGGACCACTGGGCAACAGTCCAGTTCTTCTTCTCCTTAGCCCAGGTAAGACACCTCTGACGTTGTCTGTGGTTCAGGAGTGGCTTAACAAGAGGAATATGACAACTGTAGCCAAATTCCTTGACATGTCTGTGTGTGGTGGCTCTTGATGCCTTGACCCCAGCCTCAGTCCATTCCTTGTGAAGTTCACCCAAATTCTTGAATCGATTTTGCTTGACAATCATAAGGCTGCGGTTCTCTCAGTTGGTTGTGCATCTTTTTCTTCCACACTTTTTCCTTCCACTCAACTTTCTGTTAACATGCTTGGATACAGCACTCTGTGAACAGCCAGCTTCTTTGGCAATGAATGTTTGTGGCTTACCCTCCTTGTGAAGGGTGTCAATGATTGTCTTCTGGACAATTGTCAGATCAGCAGTCTTCCCCATAATTGTGTAGCCTAGTGAACCAACCTGAGAGACCATTTTGAAGGCTCAGGAAACCTTTGCAGGTGTTTTGAGTTGATTAGCTGATTGGCATGTCACCATATTCTAATTTGTTGAGATAGTGAATTGGTGGGTTTTTGTTAAAGGTGAGCCAAAATCATCACAATTAAAAGAACCAAAGACTTAAACTACTTCAGTCTGTATGCATTGAATTTATTTAATACACGAGTTTCACAATTTGAGTTGAATTACTGAAATAAATGAACTTTTCCACGACATTCTAATTTATTGAGATGCACCTGTATATTTGAAAGAGAAAAAAAAACATCTACAAAGGCAACTATTATGACTATCAGTAAGGGAATTATAATACAATAATTTATAACTTTGTATTATATTACCCTGTAATTAGTTTAAAAAAAAAAAAAACTAATAGATGCAAAGAGGTTTCTAATACAGCTGCTGAAAGAGTGACAGTAAATCTGTCATCTTGTGACTGTCTCTTGTGACTGTCGTAATTTCTTTACATTTTTTTTTTTCACAGAAGTACATCAGAAAGGTACAAGACTGTGTAGTTATTTTATGAGTGAATTAACTATTCATCCATTGAAGCATTATGAATGACAGTAACATGAAACATCTGTACAAAATAAAACTATTCAGTATAAGCCATTGTTTATTTTATTGCAAAAAAGTTTAATAAAAGGTTATTGCAAAATATTAAAATATTCACAAGTAGTTTGAGAGCGCAGGGAGACCGACTCTGATTACGTCATTTGCAATGCTTTTTATTTTTATGCTCTTTTTACCCGTTTCCATGGCAAAACTGACTTCTCTGATTGGTGGATCTTTGTTCAGTATTAAGGGTATGGGCCTATTTCTTAAGTGGTAATTTTTTCACAATGAATTCGAAACAGAACTCGTGTCTGAAGTCTTTTACAAATATTTACTGACCATATAAATATTTGTGTTTTTCTTCAGCTGCTAAGGAAGAGAAGAGGAAGTTTGTGTGTGTGCAGAACATCTCCATCAATATAACAAGGCTCTTCATCAGAGCAACACCATCCGCATGTCAGACGCCTTCAGTTTCCTCCACAAATACCACAATGAAGAACTCAAGACCAAATCCTACCCTGATGATGATGGCACCATTACAGTCACCGACACGGAACGATGCCTTTTCACTTTGTTTGAAGGTATCACAAACACGGACGCCACACAAAGTGCACTGAAGCTAGTTTTCTCTGCGGCTCCAACAATTACATAAAGGAATAGTTCGCCCAAAAATGACAATTCTGTCATCAACACAAAAGGAGATCTTAGGCAGCATGACAGCCTCTGTCACCATTCACTTTTATTGCATGCAAAAAACAAGCAATGAAAGTGAATGGTGACTGAGGCTAACATTCTGCCTTACATCTTCTTTTGTGTTCCAAAGTGGAAAGAAAATAATATGGGGTCGGAGTGACAAGTCAGTGATGACAAAGTAAATTTTTTGGTGAACTAAAATGCTAAATCTTTCTCTTTGTATCTGTACCTCATTCTACAGACATAAAGGCAAAGCTGCTGGAGCTGAAGGGGAAGCCACAGTATGAAAATAATAATCTGGCGCAGCTGAAAACCATCATGCTGAAGGAATTCAGCACCAGAGAGAAGGCGCGAGGAATCATATTCACCCAGACTCGGCTCAGTGCCATCGCTCTCAGCCAATGGATTCAAGAAAATCCCAAGTTTGATGAAGTCGGAGTCGCGGCCAGCTATCTGATTGGTGGAGGAGATCAGAGTGTGGTGAAACCAATGACTTCTGTAAGTCACTCTCAAACAGACACACTCATTTTTCTTCTGCTTGAATTTAAAGGGATAGTTCACCCAAAAATAAATAAATTAAATAAATTCTGTCATCATTTCCTCAGCCTTATGTTGTTTCAAACCCATATAAATTATTACTATTATTATTATTATTATTGGCAATGAGACATTTTAGAACCAATGACGTTTATTGTCACTGACATCAAACATGACAACATATCTAAGGGGCAGTTCACACTGAACGCATCATTGTGCAACAAACAGAACTCTCGAGGTGCATTTTTAGAAGTTGAAGTTCATTTTAACCTGACATGGTGACTAAAAACTTGTCACTCTTGCGCAAGATGTTGAAATAGATGCTGTCGGCTTATTAAGTGTAAAATTGTGCATGTAAACATGCAGATAGAAGATAGTAACAGAATTGTCATTTTGGGGTGAATTATTACTTTAAATCTTTCTTTACTTGATTAACTGGTGTATATACCTAGCCAGGTATTTCACAACTCATTTTTTACTTTGCTTTGCTAATCTTTTGTTATGCTCTCTTCAGGCAGAGCAGAAGGATGTATTGAACAAGTTCCATGAAGGGGAAATTAATCTGCTGATCGCCACACACTGTAGCAGAAGAGGGACTGGACATTGCAGAGTGTAATTTTGTTATCCGCTATTCCCTTGTGACCAATGAGATCGCCATGATTCAGGTGCGATTTTTACCAATAGGTCATTTTCACCAATTTATTATGTTGGCTTGACAAAGCCAACATACTGTTATTATACAGATATTTAGTTTGTTTTTTTTTTTTGTTTTTTAAATCCCTATACCAAGATCGAAATGAATAATTGTAACTCCTCCAAGAGCTTTCAAGCTACATCTACCAAACTTGGCACAGACCTTCAGACTGTTCTGAGTCGAGTTGCTATGTCTTTTCTAACTGATTAGAATTACGGTTTTCGTACACTGGACGATCAAATCTGCGAAAAATCCTTACACGCTGTCTACAACAGACACAAATGTTGCATCAAAAGCAAATATATCCCATTATAATCGATGAAGCTGTCTACACTGGAAGCGTCCATTGCTGCGCGGTACATCGAAAGTAAACTGTCAAAAATTCTAACGTAAGCAAACCAACACAATGCCTTTAATCTGCTTTAAATTAAGATCTTTCTTTCTTTTTCTCTTTTTATATCTGACATTCTTTCTGCCTGTTTTTTGACCATCGTGCCTGTAAAGCCTAAAAAATTACAAACCTTTAAAACAAGTGTAAACTTTCATACAAGGCTTTGTCAAGCCAACATCAAAGTTTGTCCAGACTACCTATCTAGTCAATCTTAAGATGCTTAATGTTGCTAAGGGCTTTACTTTTATAGTATGTATTATTATAATAATAAAAACTTTTGCAATATAGGCTTTTATGAAGCAGCACAAAATAATGCAATGAGCTAGTCATCCATTGTTTGAAAAAAATTCACTTATCAAACTCGATGCAAGTTACACAGCGACATGCACACAAAGACCACTTTCTGTTCAGTTCATTTCTATTTTTTTGGGTGAATGATTGGGCTGGGTATCAATACAAATTTCATGATTGGATTCTGATTCACAAGCTCTTGACTTGATTCTGATAAATTTGGGTAAATTTCAGTTATAAGTGTCCATTTGCTTGCATATGAAAGCAATTTGATGAATCTCGATGCCAATTTTGAACAAAATACTGTTCAAAAATAATTTCAATAAATGTTGCTTTAAGTTCAAGTTATAATTCAAGACAGATCAGTTGTAAAGTAAAAACAACAGACTTACAAGCAACAGATCAAATTAAAAACAGAACAAAGATACAAACTAAGGAAACAGTGCTCAACATTTTAACCGCAGTATCAAATAAACATTAAAAGAAAAATTAAAAAAGGAATGAAATGTAAGACACTGTAGATTATAATGCATGAATACTTTTTAAAGCCACTAAAGTTATCCATCCAAGGGCAGTGAGGGGTTTTCTAGTTTTTTTGTTTGATTAATATTAACATACTAGACAGCGTCAGGTCTATTAGGCTGCATTTACACGTCAAGTCCGATCTTTTGATACAGATCTACATTTTGTCCCGCTGTTTACGCTCACCTGATTGTGTTTACTTTAACACCTGACCAAGATGGACATTTTCACAGAATTGTGTATTTTACCATTTAGGTACACATCTGCATTACCGCAACACTGTGAGCACTCTCAGACCACGCGCACACATAAGACACCTATCATTCAGTACCATCTTTTGGCTGCTCCCATTAGGGGTCGCCACAACGGACCATCCGTGATCCACATATTTGACTTGGCACAAGTTTTACGCCAGATTACGCCCTTCCTGACACAACCCCCAGTGGCTGGGGGACTCTCACTCACACCTACGGGGCAATTTAGAGTCTCCAATTCACTTAACCTGCATGTGTTTGGACTTGGTAAGTTGGTAGGTTCTCATTTCTGTCTCTGCATGGAAGTTTTCAATTATTATATTGTGTTAAATGACACAATACTAATGTTTTAACTTAGGAAGAGTTCAGAAATCAATATTTGGTGGAATAACCCTGATTTTCAATCACAGCTTTCATGTGTCTTGGCATGCTCTCTACCAGTCTTTCACATTGCTGTTGGGTGACTTTATGCCACTCCTGCTGCAAAAATTCAAGCAGCTCGACTTTGTTTGATGGTTTGTGGCCATCCATCTTCCTCTTTATCACATTCCAGAGGTTTTCAATGGGATTCAGGTCTGGAGATTGGGCTGGCCATGACAGGGTCTTGATCCGGTGGTCCTCCATCCACACCTTGATTGACCTGGCTGTGTGGCATGGAGCATTGTCCTGCTGGAAAAACCAATCCTCAGAGTTGGGGAACATTGTCAGAGCAGAAGGAAGCAAGTTTTCTTCCAGGATAACCTTGTACGTGGCTTGATTCATGCGTCCTTCACAAAGATGAATCTGCCCAATTCCAGCCTTGCTGAAGCACCCCCAGATCATCACCGATGATTTTTCCAGAGCTGTATGTAGAATATATATATGTAGGTTAATATAATGGCTTTTTGGTTGAAATGATGGTTCCTCTGATTAAAAAAAACAAAATCATCATTTTGGGGGAAAAAAATACATTTTTTGTTTTGCAAAAACATGATTTATATTAAATATTATCTAAAGGCTGGAAAATCGTATTGTTATTTAAATGTTTTGGTTATATTGCCCAACCCTAACTGTAGTAGAATCCAAAAAAATATTTTAAATAAAGACAAGCATTATTTGATTTTGTGTAGATCCTAGAGTTTCAGATCCAAGCCATAATGGAAAAGAAGGTGAAGACAAAGAAACAGCAGAAGGGAATGATGCAGGAATCTCCATCTAAAATCAGCTTGAGCTGCAGACAGTACAGTGTGTTTGTTTGCTCTGGAGAAGACATCGAGATCATCGAGAACATGCACCATGTCAATGTCATCAATCAGTTCAGGTTAAAACCCACAGAAGAATACAAATTTTTTGATTGTGACAAATTATTTTTCCATTTCAAGAAAACTCTGAAATATGAATACTAATGATGCAAATGTTGTTCATCCTGTTGATTCTTTACAAATCTGTTGTTGATTTCACAGCATGCTGTTTATAAGACAGGAGAACACCTCACTACAGGAGAGAATGTTGGACTGTGAGACTAATGGTGTAATCGCATGCAAAACCTGTGGACAGGTGTGTAACCACTTTGACTCTTCCATACAAATAAATACTAACAAATGTAACAAATTAAATTTGAGTGCCAAACTGGTTCACTCTTAAAAACATTATGTAAATGTGAACTTCACAGACCTACACCTGTATCAGACAACACTGGGATCCTACTGTCTATACAACCAGTCCAGAACAGTTTTTCTTTTTTCTTTTTTTTTTTTTTTTTTTTTTTTCCTCCCACACACACAATTAGGGTGATTCTCACGAAATGTGTCCAGATAATGTCCTGGTCAAATATAACCCCAAATCAAAATATATTTTGGATATAGAAAACTAAGCCTAAATTTAGAAACATTAAGAGTTGTTGGATTGTGATGTTACATTTAGGACAATTAAGCACATTTAACCCCCCCTAATTCTCATTATTGTCACACATCTGGACACATCCTTACTTTACTATTCCTACTGTTTTGATGATTCTCATTACGGTAACAGTCCTTTTTTTGACTGTATTACAAAAAAATGTATACTGTAGTACAGTGATTTCTTAAATTAAAATCAAACAATTAAAAAGGCAGTACCAAGCGAGTACTACTATGATGTATAAATACACTTTCACATTGCGGTAACGAGAATATCATTACTGAACATCTTTTTTTGTATTGCAGTAACAAGAATATCATGACCATTTTTTTTTCCGCAATGCGGTAATGAGAATATCATTATTGACCATCTATTTTTATATTGCAGTAACAAGAATAACATGATGACCATGTTTTTTCGCATTGCGGTTATGAGAATCATTATTGACCATCTTTTTCCGCATTGCGGTAATGAGAATATCATTACTGACCATCTTTTTTCGCATTGCGGTAATGAGAATATCATTACTGACCATCTTTTTTTCGCATTGCGGTTATGAGAATCATTATTGACCAGCTTTTTCTACATTGTGGTTATGAGAATATCATTATTGACCATCTTTTTTCGCATTGCGGTAATGAGAATATTATTACTGACCATCTTTTTTCGCATTGCGGTAATGAGAATTTCATTACTGACCATCTTTTTTCGCATTGCGGTTATGAGAATATCACTATTGACTATCATTTTTTGCATCGCGTTAATGAGAATATCATTACTGACCATCTTTTTTTGCATTGTGGTAATGAGAATTGGGGGGGGGGGTTAAATGTGCATAACTTTCATGACAATCATGTCACAATGAAAAAAATCTTAATAACCCTAAAAATCTTTATTTTCTATATGCAAAACTTTATTTTGATTTGAGTAAAATATGACAAGGACATTTTCTTGACAGGTTACATGAGAATCACCCACTAAGGCTGGGTGATGTAGCAAAAAAAATAAATAAATAAATAATAAAAAATAATATATATATATATATATATATATATATATATATATATATATATATATATATATAGACACACACACACACACACAATATATTTTTTCCGACTTTTGATGATATTAAATATACATCTAACTATGTATTTAATATATATTAACTGTAAAATGGCAAAGAAAGGGTCACTTTTTCATTTTATTTGAACTACAAGTTTAAACATCTGTCTTTATCTTGTGAGAAAAAGAATCATGAAACTAATCTAATAACACAGTTTTTAGGGAAGTTAATTGGCAAATAAAAAGTGCGTTCAAATCACTGCCATATTAAATGTTGCGTAATTTTATACTGGCAGCAAAATCATCACAAATATTTTGTGAATATTATATATATTTCCTAAATTTTTGTCCCTTTCCTGAGCAGCCATGGGGCTCAATGATGCTGTATAAGAGCTTTGAGTGCCCCTGCCTCCATATCAAGCACTTTGTGGCCACATACGGCTCAAAGAAGAACATGTTCAGCCAATGGAACAAGCTGGCCATAAGATTCCCTGCATTTGATTACACCCAACATGCCGATCTGCTCATGGAAGACTCATGGGACGAAGACAAGGACACTGACTGAAAATAAACATGCAGAAGAATTCAGTCAAACTCATTCAAATTAAATGTCATAAAATGATACATTACAGTATATACCATTCTGTTCTGTCTTATGCACTGTAGCATAAGTGGAGTCTATGGATGGGGTAAATTCCTTCATTTAAGCATTTGAAGCACTTTTAGATTCTGATTCTGTCTAAAATCAGATTACTTATTTTCATTTCTTCTTAAGTACCTCATGATGAACAGTTTACCCAAAAATGAAAATTCTGTCATGATTTACTCACTCTCATGTTGTTCCAGACAGCCTCAGTCATCATTCACTTTCATTTTATGGAGAGAAAAAAAATGCAATAAAAGTGAATGGTGACTGAGACTGTCAGTCTCTAACAGTTCTGATGTTCTACAGAAGAAGTCATATGTGTTTGGAAAATTATTCACACTTTTATACAGTATAGTCCTAATGCTTTAAAAGAGAGAGAGAAAAAAAAAAAGAGTCTCTATTTACACTGCATCCAATTCCAATTTATTATATTGGCTTGACAAAGCCAACATACTGTTATTCTTCAAATATGGTTTAGGTTTTTTTTTTTTCTTCAAATTCCTTAAAGTCGGCATGAAACGGAAGTTGCGACTGACTTCACTTCCGTATTGTGACATATTTCCGAGTAAAACAGCTAATTGAACAAGAAAAAATGTAGGGTGGGATTTGAGTTTATCCACTGTTTGTTGATTGGATTGTGAAAATATGGACGTTGCACAGGGGAACAGAGGCAGATATGAATTCGAGTTTGCAGTGCACACACACCCCTACCACCTTGCTGCACGAGTCAGAGCCGGTTATCTGTGAAATTGAGCAGCAATCTCAACACATTTATGATCAAACTGACAATGTAAACGCACGAGTCTTTGCTTACGAAGAGGCTGTAGTCGTTGAAAAACGAGTGAGTAAAAGATAACCATATTTTAACATTCTGAATCACAATATACTAAATATAAAAGGAAAAAAAACACTTACTTGGGCTGTGTATCCCAACATAACGGCATTCAAAAATATAAATTAACTCCAGAGGCATCCGAAGCGTTGTATTCATTAGTGATCACCACAGCAATTCAGGCATGAAAAGTCTCGAACACAACCGCGAATTTAGCGTTATTCCTCCTCCTTTGAAATGTAAATTCAAGCCAGTTGACCCGTCACCAAGGAAGTTTGGGGTTAAGGAACGATAGTTTTGAAGGAAAATAGACAAAAAAAAAAAAAAAAAAAAATACACCTTGCCATGTCTCTCTCTCTCTCTCTCTCTCTCTCTCTCTCGTTCACTTTTTTCTTTCTATCTGTAACCTTCAAACTTTTTTAAATTTTTTTTATTAGTGTTACATTTTCAGACAAGGCTTCGTCAAGCCAACATCCAAGTTTGTCTTGACAAACTTTACCTATGTAGTTTATTTTATGTTAAGGACTGACAGACATACTTCTACAACAACTGAGAGTACTGTAGCTGTCTGGGATAAAAATGACAGAAAAATGGGAATTTCTTAAGTATAAATTCACTACAAACACATTCCCAACTGTCATTAGATTTCAAACCACACACACATATGGTTTGGATCTGGTTTGTAAAAATCAGACTTCATGTAGTTTCCTGCTGTTCAGACTTCAAACAACTAAAAGGTTTTGATGGATATGCCAAAAAAAACTTATTTTGGCTCTCTGTTTGAACAGTGTCAAAACCACAGCTTTAAACCACAGTCACTAGTACTGCACTAAATTAAGCATTTTAACATCGATGTACCTCTATGATCAGGGCTTTTTAAATACATCTTACATTGTAAACTTCAGTATATGTGAAACCACTGGAAAAATGAGCAGTTAGAGATTTTATTGAGTCCCAGTTGCTTCCTTATGTGGCCTCATTCATGGTGTTTAAAATAAACAAATGAACATGCCACTTGATTTGTTATCTATACTCTCTTGCATGAACAGTTATTGATGATAATGAATGCATTACAGAAATGAAGCATCAGGAAAGACAGTGACACAAACTGTCACACCTGTTCAGGTGTTCTCAGGAGGGCACTGGCTCCCTTTGAGATAACATCACATGAGAAAACCTGTCACAACACTGGCTCTCATTATGCATGACAAGTCTTGAAAGCTGAACGAGTTTTTCCAGCGTCAAAGTACTTCCTTTCCTGACATATGCATTAATACATCATGTAAACACTTTTTACCAGTCAAAAGTTTAGACACACCTCACTTTTTATTATGAATATTTTCCACATTTAGAAAAATGGTGAAGTATTGGGGAAAGAAAAGTATGGGAATTACATAGTTACCAAAAATGTGAAACAAATCAAAATATTGAAATTGTGTTTTGATTCTAGCTCTGCACACTCTCTCAAGCAACTCCATGAGGTTCATACTGAAATGCTTTTAAAACAGTATTGAAAGAGTTCACATGTTGACTGCTTTTCCTACATTGCTTTTTGTTTAAATGTTTGATTTGTAAAGATATCCATACATACAGTAGGCATAATGTATATTTGTCTAAATAAATAATTTCAAACATTTAAGCATAAGCCTTTAGATCAAAAGGTTTATAAGGCCATGAAACACAAAAATGCCTCTTGTTACAGTTAAATCTATATTATACGACAAATGTTAGAAAATTCTACTTGCTAAGAACAGGGGTGTAGTTTCTGGGGGGGGGGATGGGGGAGGTAAACCGTACCTACGTAAATGCTTCACACTGCAACCCCCCCCCCCCCAACTGGAAAATTTCAAGAAAATGCAAAAAACATTTGACGTTACTAAATGTAACATTTAGTGTTTTGTTTGATTGGAAACCATGATATTAATCACAATTTTTTTTATTTTATTTTTTTTTTATTATTATTATGTTGACAGCCATTGTTTTTTAACCCTAAGAAATAAAAACAAATCTGCATTTAGTTTTGTAATTAAATAATATTTCTATCACCTTTAACTCACTCACTGGTGGTTATATGGCCATATTCTTTGTAAAGCTGCTTTGGAACAATATTTATTGTGAAAAGCTTTATAGAAATATCTTTGAATTTAATAATAAAGAACGTTTCTCTTCAGGTTTATACAGTACATCTAACATTACTCCAATAGTAAAAAAAAAAAAAAAAAGAAGAAGATGAACACAAAGTTGATTTAATATTTCATAGATAATACATTAATTTATTTTTAATAAATAAATCATTGCTTTGGTACAATGAAAATATAAATCTTTGCTAATAAAGAACTTTGCTAACTTGTTGCCCTTATAATATTGCATTTACTATTTTTCTAAGATAGTAAAAATGGGTCTAAATACATCAAAATATACAGCTGCCTTTATATTTTAGAAAGTATGGTCCCTCATGAATATATCAAAATATTTGTAGGTCTGTAGCATCAAAAAGTTTGAAAACCCACACTCTAAAAAATCTGAGACATAAGCAAAGTTTTAAACAAAGTACAAACCTAATCCTATAATGCATACCTCATGTCTTTAGTGACCCAGGTCTTCATTCCACTCCCTGTACCTCATCAATTTTTTTTTGGAGTTATGCCCACACATCTTTAGCATTCCTTGGCGTTTCTCTTCTGAATAATGTTGATAAGAATGGCAAAATTGCAAAAAATATATATTTGTTTAATAACTGCTTAATTATTTAAAGTGTATAGGGTTATTAAAGACCTGAGGTATGTAATAGTCTCACTTTTTTTGTTCTTGTTGCAATTGTATAAATAAGATTATTTAATATCCATAAGTTTACTATGACAGAATCTATATATTTCTTTGTTTATTACAAGACAAATGAGTACTATATTAATATGAATGACTACTATATACGTTGATTTTCTGTGTGACAATTGTGAATTATAAAGTATTCCATATAAGTGTACACATACATATTATACATGTTATTTGTTACTGCAGGTGGCACTGATGTTTCAGTGATTGACTTGATTTATATTTGGCATTGCTACTTGATGAAGAAGCAACGTGGAAGTAAACTATAGCAAGTGTAACACATGAACTGAATGACTATTGTCATTTGGGTGTACTACTGAAATTATGCAAGTTGTACGTCTATTTAGACTCAAAATGCCTGAGAAATACATATTTGTAGCTTGTGTTTTATGTGTGGCCCAAATATTTGTGTAAATGCACTTAGGGTTCAAAGTAATTTTACGCATGTCTGGTACAAATATGTGGACTTGTTTCATGAATACAGCGTATACTTTTTTTGAAGTCTACCTGGAAAAGGAAAATGAAATGTTACAACCTGCCCCGTTGGCGGGGCAGGTTGTAACATGTGAGGGGCACTTTGTAACATGACCATTATGATAGCTTAGTATCCCCCTCTAACAACTAGATCTGATCTAATAAAAATAAATAGAAGATAAACTAAAATATTGTGTCAATATAAGCCATTTATTAACTTTGTCATGTATGATATAGCAATAAGTTTGACACTAGACAATGACTATACAACAAAGCCACAGCATTGGCCGAAATAATGCATGGATTGATCCCACACACACACATCCATTAAGGGGAATTATGTAAATTACATATCTGAATAATTGCATATAGTTTGTTCTAATTGGGATGTGCCCCATCGGCGCAACTGGGATTTAAACTTGGCTAGTCACTTCCACCAGGTAGATAAGAATTAAAAGACTATGTAAGATGCTAGGTAACAGATTGGAGATTAAAATGAAACCAAGTTTGCCTCGTTTTACATAAACACTAAAAACAGAGATGAAAATTAACTTTCCTGTGAATTTTTACTTTAATAAGCTTTTGCCGATATCTTCCAAATTTTGCTGCAATTTGTTCTTTACAGTGTTGATATGGCATCAAGTAACTAAATTTTGTAAGTTAAAGAAACATTCTTTAAGTAGCTTTTACTAGATAATTTTAAGTGACACTAACTTAAATTTTATAAGTTCGAGAAACTTTATCAAGTCATTTTTACTAGCTATAGCCCTGGTTAAAGCAGCAAAACACATAATAATTCAGATTCTACACTATTTCTAGGTCACTAATCAAATGTAAGCAAATTTGTGACACTGACTGTTAACTCTGTACTACAGACGGTCAGTCTCTTTGCTTCCACTGAAGCACACAAGATGCTCTTTGGAACATTCTCAAATGCTGGATAACATGATGATTGCTTTTGCACAAACCTACAGGGTCTCACGTGCTATATGCTGTCATTAAAGCAAAAGGGGGACATACCCCCATAGTACCAAATACTAAAAAACACTGAAAATAATTTATGCATTTTTTCAGCTTGATCTGCTGATCATCTAATTTACATAATTCTATTAAATTTGTGGTGATCCCACAATTTGTTCAGTGTCACTCATTTGAAAACAAAACCGATTCTCTTTGCATATGTCTGCAGACCGGTTCTGCTGAAGTCAATAGAGTTAATGCAGCTGAGTTGTACAGCACACAAGAGCGAGTTATAGGCGCTCACGGAGAGAAGCACGTCCTAAATCCTCTCCGATGGAAAGTTATGCGGAATGCTGCGTCTGAGGAAGTCTCCCAACCATTCCTTCACTCCTGACTCAATGATGCATCGGAGGAAGTACATTTTTAACTCGGAAAAGTACAATCGGACGGAATAAAACGCAGCTGTCTGTCCAACTCTCGCACTACCGTGGACATAAATAGTTCAAATGTGTTTTTATGACGCCTGAATGCACAGAAGGTGAGAAATATTCGAGCTAACCCTCATCGATTGAGATTGCCGAAGATTGGATGCGCGTTTTTAAACTTCTTGCGCAATTATGGTCAGTATTGAGTTTTTTTCCACTCATGCACGGTGTGTATTTTGTGCTCAACCTGTGGGCTTTAAAAGTTAAAAACGTTATGTTGGATGTAAAAGAAAAGTTGAGTATGATAGTTTCAGTGCAGTTTCTCTGATACATTGAGCAATTCGATCCTTGCTTTGACACAATGACTTGTTCTGTGGTGATCTGTAAAGTGTTCTGCCTCACCTGTAGGGCTGTAACAAGGTGTGCTTGGCGCTGGTCGGAGCAGTTGTCGTCATCACGCTTATTGTTATTCCCACGGCAATTTACGTGAACAGTGAGTGACTTCTCAATCTTCTGCATCTCTTCTGAAAAATCTAATTATTTATAATAAGTTAAATAAAACGTTTTTATAGGGATAATTGAATTTGTATAAAAAGTACTGAATGTGTACTCCAAAAAACAAGCCTTGTGATTATATATATATATATATATATATATATATAAAGAATATTCGGAGTGTTTTGCAGTTGGTTTCATGTCTCTATTAGAATATTACAAACATGTACACTAGGCTACTATATTTATTTGATAACATATAGAATGTAAATTCCACTAACAGAGCCTTGTGTAATGAAAGGGATATTTTTTAACAACATTCCATATTTGTTGTGATGTCATAATGTCAAATGGTTACATTGCTTCATTGATTTATATGGCTAATAAAATTGATATGAAAAAAAAATCTCATTTTTTAAAATTCAGCTTTGTGCTTATGGGCGAAGAAAACCTATTCATGCATTTCCAAGTTGGTTTGGCTTGAAAATGTGATTAAAATAAATAGAGTTTAATGGGTGTTGTCGTGAATGTCAATTACCGCACTCGATGTGTATCGATATACTGTTCCTAACGAAAACCGCTCGAGCAGCGTATCGCGATTTCTGCTTGTAATACTTTTGAGTGTTTTCTGTTTGGCGCCACGTGGAAATATGAATTGTGTGAATTTAAACTTATTATAAATACTACTTGTTTATAGCGAAGAGATTGAGTGTAGGTTGTATAGAACCTTTGTCATTTCCCCACTATTTTTATGAAGAAAATATATTTAACTATAAATTTACCTTTGTTATATATACATATACACATACATACATACAGGGTTGGGGAGTAACAAAATGATTTCTGTTTGTGAATTTTTATTTTTATTTTTATTTTATTTATTTTTTTTTTTTGGTGCCACGTAAAATATTATGTTAATAAAAATGGTTTATTATAAGTACAGGTATTATTTATATTTATAGAGAAGAGATAGAATATAGTTGTAAAGCACCTAGTGATGTAGTTCCTATGCATTTCCAATAAAAGCTTGAACTAATTGAATATTTTTTTTTTCATTAGCATTACTATACAGATTATATAATTATATACAAGTAATAAATCCACTCCTGTCCATATAAATAATCTAAAAAACAAACTCATGTGATTTTTTCCTGTAGCGCCCCCATGTGACTACTAAATAAACTCTTAATATGAGAATGTCATATCCAACCTGGTAAAATATATACCAGTTGTCAAATCAAATCAAATCAAATCACTTTATTGTCACACAGCCATATACACAAGTGCAATGGTGTGTGAAATTCTTGGGTGCAGTTCCGATCAACATAGCAGTCGTGACAGTGATGAGACATACGCCAATCTACAATAAACATCAAATTAACACAACGCAATTTAAACATCTGTTATACATAATTAAACTCGACTTAAAACATCAGATTAACACAACACAATTTAAACATCTGTTATACATAATTACACAACTTAAAACATCAAATTAACACAACACAATTTAAACATCTGTTATACACAATTACACTCAACAATATACAATAATAACATACATTGCACAGTATACAATATGCTGTTTTTTTTTTTTTTTTTTTTTTTTTTTTTTTTTACTATATAGATACTATATAGATACACATTATTCAATAAAAATTAAAATATATATGAAAAAAGTATATATATAGAATGTACAGTATTGTACTGTATTGACATTCAGGCTGTCGGTTGATAGTCAGTTGTTAAGAGAGACATAATATAATGACAGTAATATAATTTATGACAGTCCGGTGTGAGATAAAAGAGTAATAAAGTGCAGGAATGATGTATTTTGATCGTGGGAGATCAAGAGTTCAGAAGTCTGATTGCTTGGGGGAAGAAGCTATCATGGAGTCGGCTGGTGCGGGTCCTGATGCTGCGATACCGCCTACCTGATGGTAGCAGTGAGAACAGCCCATGGCTCGGGTGGCTGGAGTCTCTGATGATCCTCCGAGCTTTTTTCACACACCGCCTTGTATATATATATGAGTTGTGCTCAAACGTTTGCATACCCTTGGAGAATTGGTAATATATGTACCGTTTTTAAAGAAAACATGAGTGAGCAGGCAAAACACATTTCTTTTATTTCTTATGGGATTCATATTCAACTGTAGGTTATAACAGAATGGCACAATCATAAAACAAAACATGGCAACAAAGAAAAAAATGAAATGACCTCTGTTCAAAAGTCTGCATACCCTTAGTTCTTAATACTGTGTATTGCCCCCTTTAGCATCAATGACAGCGTGCAGTCTTTTGTAATAGTTGTCTATGAGGCCCCAAATTCTTGCAGGTGGTATAGCTGCCCATTCGTCTTGGCAAAATGCCTCCAGGTCATGCAAAGTCTTTGGTCATCTTGCATGAACCGCACGTTTGAGATCTCCCCAGAGTGGCTCGATGATATTAAGGTCAGGAGACTGTGATGGCCACTCCAGAACCTTCACCTTTTTCTGCTGTAACCACTGGAGGGTCAACTTGGCCTTGTGCTTAGGGTTATTGTCATGCTGGAATGTCCAAGAGCGTCCCATGCGCAGCTTTCCTGCAGAAGAATGCAAATTGTCTGCCAGTATTTTCTGATAACATGCTGCATTCATCTTGCCATCAATTTTCACAAGATTCCCCGTGCCTTTAGAGCTCACACACCCCCAAAACATCAGTGAGCCACCACCATGCTTCACAGTGCGGATGGTATTCTTTTCACTATAGGCCTTGTTGACCCCTCTCCAAACATAGCGCTTATGGTTGTGACCATAAAGCTCTATTTTGGTCTCGTCACTCCAAATTACAGTGTGCCAGAAGCTATGAGGCGTGTCAAGGTGTTGTTGGACATATTGTAACTGGGCTTTTTTGTGGCATTGGCGCAGTAAAGGCTTCTTTCTGGCAACTCAACCATGCAGCTCATTTTTGTTCAAGTATCGTCGTATTGTGCTCCTTGAAAATACCACACTGTCTTTTCCAGAGCAGCCTGTATTTCTCCTGAGGTTACCTGTGGGTTTTTCTTTGTATCCCGAACAATTCTTCTGGCAGTTGTGGCTGAAATCTTTCTTGTTCTACCTGACCTTGGCTTGGTATCAAGAGATCCCTGAATTTTCCACTTCTTAATAAGTGATTAAACAGTACTGACTGGAATATTCAAGGCTTTGGATATCTTTTTATATCCTTTTCCATCTTTATAAAGTTCCATTACCTTGTTACACAGGTCTTTTGACAGTTCTTTTCTGCTCCCCATGGCTCAGTATCTAGCCTGCTCAGTGCATCCACGTGAGAGCTAACAAACTCATTGACTATTTATACACAGACACTAATTGCAATTTAAAAAGCCACAGGTGTGGGAAATTAACCTTTAATTGCCATTTAAACCTGTGTGTGTCACCTTGTATGTCTGTAACAAGGCCAAACATTCAAGGGTGTGTAAACTTTTGATCAGGGCCATTTGGGTGATTTCTGTTATCATTATGATTTAAAAAGGAGCCAAACAACTATGTGATAATAAATGGCTTCATATGATCACTATCCTTAAATAAAAGACAGTTGTTTTGCATGATCAGTCATATTTTCAAAATCAATGCCAATATTTCACAATTTCTGCCAGGGTATGCAAACTTTTGAGCACAACTGTAATTCTGAACATTTGTTTGTTTTTTTTAATTTTTACTTATTTATTAAAAAGTATTAAAATGTATAGAGGGGTCCGTGTGTGTGTGTGTGTCCAGGTATTCCCTATGCAAATGTCCCCACAAGGATAGTAAAACCTGAAATTTTTGACGTTGTGGGGACAATCAATCAGTCGGTCCCCATGAGGAAAACAGTTTATGAATCAGACTAAATGTTTTTTGAAAATGTAAAAATGCAGAAAGTTTTCTGTGAGGGTTAGGTTTAGGGGATAGAATATAAAGTTTGTACAGTATAAAAACCATTATGTCTATGGAGAGTCCTCATAAAACATGAAAACCCAGCATGAGTGTGTGTGTGTTACGCTTTATTATTTGCATTTTTTCTGTGCAAATCATTAATATAAGAATACTTATATACTTAATACTTAAACTCTTCCCTCGCTGTGGTTTTAGGGACTGATTCTGGATCAAAGAGAACGTATTCTTTCGATGATTTTTACAACGATACCATCAAGTATAAAACATACAATCTCCGCTGGATATCAGGTACGACACCTGAAGACACTTCATATGGATCTGTTTTTTTTCAGTGACCTCCGAATCGCTCTTACACACACTCAATGCTCTGTCTCATTTTCCCCACAGACAATGAATACCTCCACAAAACCAGTGAAGGTCATGTTTACCTGCACAATGCTGAAACTATGGCGAGCTCCATATACCTGAGCAACACGACATTTGTAAGATGCCTCCAATTTCTGTCTTCTTACTGCTTGAAGGACTCATCACATTCAACTTAAATAGCCTCTAATTTTGTCATATGCTGTAGAGAACCTCTTCATTCTCTCCATTCCATATTTAGCTCTTCTGTTTAACTTGTATAAAAATTCCACTCATTTATTTGATTCACAGGCCCAAGTGGATGCCACAGATTACATAGTGTCAGCAGATAGAAAATTTGTCATCTTTGAGAGCAATTACACAAAGGTAACAGGATTGCAGTTGTAAACTACATTTTTTATTGTAAAAAATTCATTCTTGCTGGTATCTCTAACACATTCTTGAAATGCTTCAATAGCAATGGCGTCATTCCTTCAATGCCTCCTATCATATTTACGACATGGAGTCTCAGTGAGTAACGATTATTTGCTGTAGTTTTGTGACTTATTCATTCAGCATAATGTTACTGGAATATGGAGGTGAAATTTTAGCTACAGAGTTCCCAAAGTCATGGAAAACCTGGAAATGTCAGGGTATCCGGCCCAGAAAAGTAATGGAAACTATTATATGTAATATAGCATACAGTATGTACTACCTGTATATATATTTTGTACATTTAAGAAGTATAATTGTAAGTATATATATATATATATATATATATATATATATATATATATATATATATATATATATACACACACATATATAAACACTGCTGCCTTATCCAGTAACCACTGACAGTCATTGGTCAGAAGGTGTGGGAACACTGTGACTAAAACTATCAGTCATATACAGCACATAATACTTCTTTTGGTACTCCTGGCTCAATAACATGTGTCTCGCTTTCTGTTAAATTCAGGGAATTCATCTCTAAGGTTTCGATTCCACCTGTTACACAACTCTTAGTTTGGGCACCGACAGGAAATAAACTGGTGAGTAAACCCGTAAGATCATAATACCTCATCCTCCACTGATTATTACATTACTGAATGGGTCCAATGTCCTCACGACATCAGAATTCCAAACGGAAAGCAGCCCGAGGTATTTTACAAGATCATCCAGGCTTTTGACCATCACAGGATAGTACAAACTGAGCGCAAAAGTGACCGCCCACATTTTCAGCAGCCTTGGTTTCGAAAGTACAGTATTCTTTCCCATTTATTTTCAATAGCCATTTAAAAAAAATTCTTCAATAAAGAGTTCTAGGCCATCTACCAAACTGGGATGAGTCACAACATTACTGACTTTAAATTTGAAGCAAAAAAAGTACAGCATTTGAAAATCAAAAGAAAATACAAGAATTTATCCAAATATGCATACTACCCTCTTGTATTGTGTGCCAAAAACAGTATGTCAATGTTGTAGGGTGTCTGAATCCTCAGTATTCATAAAACAGTAAGAAAAAAAAATACCCAGATGACCTATCTGGCGAGATTCTAAAGTGCGCATCCATCGGACACTTTACTATCCCATAATCCCGCAGGAGCTGAGGAGACGTCACATTTAAAACAATAATAAAATGTAAAAAACGGCTGCGAAACACAAGTCGGACGGCTCTTTTAAAGTGATCGATCCTGTATACCAAGAAAGTTGTTCCTTGTGCTTAAATTGTACTTGTTTAACAAAACCAGAGTAGAGCTGTTACTACGTATATGCCCGGGTCACGGGACAATACCCAGGATCCCGGATATAGTATTTATCAGGAATGTAGGCTCTTCATACTACTCATCTGCATCCATGAAGAAAGCACTTTTATTAAAGGAATATTACGGGTTCAGTATTTACCATGGAAGTGAATGGGGCCAATTTTTGGAGGGTTTAAAAAGGTAGAAATGTGAAGCTTAGAATTTTATAAAAGCACTTACATTAATTCTTCTGTTTGAACTTGTGTTATTTGAGCTGTAAAATTGTTACAATTGTCATTTTTACAGTCGTTTTAGGGTTTGTTGACATTACATTGTCATGGCAACGAAGGTGTAAAATTGGCTATAACTTTACACAGAAAAGGTTAGTGACTAAAATCATGTTAACATTGTTTATGTCTTGTGGCTCTACTTTTGAAAACATGAGTATTTTAACATTCAAAAATTGGCCCTTATTCACTTCCATTGTAAGTTTCTCACTTTAACCCAGATTTTTGCCTTTTTTTAAAAGAAAAGGAGGAGGAGGTCAAAATAAATTTGGGGTAATCAGTATTATGCCACAAATACTGTCGATTGACCTTAACTTGTAAGGAAACCCGGAATATTCCTTTAACGACCAAGAAGTATGTTCTTTATCAAATGCAGTACATACTCTGACAGTTAGCTAAGTCAGTCACAGCCTTTGCACTTGCATTCTTTGAGTGAATTTATGCTCGTATAAAAAACGTAGGTGCACAATAAAAATTGACTTGGTAATTGAGTGTGAGAATAAACACATTATACTTTGTTTGTTGCAAAATATTCATATATACAAACAGTCTTAGAGTGTAAGGAGACGACTCAACTACAGTACATAATTTGCAATGCTTTATGGGAGTAGGCGATTGCTGCAGAGCTCTTTCACCGCAATTTCCATTTCCATGGTAACAGCAAATTCTTTGATTGGTGGATTGTATTTTCACCAGAAATCTATTTTTTTTTTTTTTTTTTTTAAAGATAAAGTTAAAATCACACTGACCTAAGACTTCTACCGAAGCATATAATATTGCCTAACAAACTTGAGGCTGATGGTCGGTGTGTGTTGAACGGTTTATATATTATCTATTGAGCCCTTATGTCTTGTGATAATTGCCATGCAACTTCCACAGGCTTATGTATGGAATTATAATATTTACCTCAAAATGAATGCCACTGCCGAGGCTGTAAAAGTCACACATAATGGAATAGTGAACCAGATTCTAAATGGAGTACCAGACTGGGTTTATGAAGGTAAGTCATGTGTTCATCATAATATCAAATTGAAATTCCTATATATTTTTACATCAGTGAATCTGACTACTTTTGTTTTGTTTTTATTGCTCAATAGAGGAAGTTTTTGCCTCCAACGAAGCCATTTGGTGGTCTCCACAGTCGAAGTATCTGGTTTATCTACAAATTAACGACTCTGGAGTTCACAACATTGAGTACTCGCTGTACGGAAATGACCAGTACCCCACCACAATATTTATCCCCTATCCAAAGGTAAATATTAGTTATAAGTGAGCGCATTTACATGCACGCATAGGTGGTCATGTATAAGCCTTAAATGGGGTTCCTTTCTTTGAGAAAGGTCATAAAAGGTTTAAAACAAATTGACAAATTATCAATATTTTTGCCCATTACCCAGATTTTGCATTGCATGTAAACACCTTACCGTTGTTTTTACCAGCTTACCCCAGTGTACACAAGTGTTGTGTTGCATGCTTGTTTATGTTTTGATGTCAAAGGCAGAGAATAACCCGATGATTTCAAGTCTCATGTGAACACGGTTTTCTTGCATTGTCTGATTTTTTTAAAGCTGATTTTTTAGGGTTATTAGCATATTGGTGTGCATGTAATCACTAGGTGCCATACCATGATGAAATTTTACTCTTATCTAAAATAAAATGAACAAACTATAGCATGACTTGCGTGCAGTGACGTATCGCAAATCTGTAAGGACTCCCATGAAATATGAGACAGGCGCCACCCATGAGCGGTGATATCATAAATGAATAATTTCATGAATGCTGATTTACATACTGTACAGTCAGCACAGGACTCTAACTTATCTTTACATAAAATATTCAATACATTGACAGCTATGCTATGGAGCGTTTCATTTAGAACAAAATCAGGTTTAATTAAAGAGTGCGTAGGTGTTATTATAAACGATTGTTGGCTCCAAATTCCAGATTTACTTTCTGTGGACCAAATCTCTTTAAAGATCACAAAATATCTATGACTTTCTTAGTTCTCTCTCTCTCATAAACATAACATTCAGATTTTTGTGATTGTATTTTGTGGTGGCAACTCAAGGTGA
Organism: Myxocyprinus asiaticus; assembly: GCF_019703515.2. Taxonomy (NCBI): domain Eukaryota; kingdom Metazoa; phylum Chordata; class Actinopteri; order Cypriniformes; family Catostomidae; genus Myxocyprinus; species Myxocyprinus asiaticus. The sequence goes on from NC_059354.1 coordinate 48,457,738, forward strand.
TCGACGGGGAATTTAAAATGAATAAATTTAAATCAGTTTGAATCAGTTTGATTCAGTTACAGCCAAATATGTGACACTGATTCAGAATCAAGGGTTCAATGTGGGATCAACACCCCATAGTGTCAAACAGCGAAACATTTAGAAACATTTCGAAACAGTATGCCGTAGGGAGGCCTCATTTGCTGAAATCATGTGAATTGGCCAATTTGATATGCGCTCCGAAGCACTGGTTCGAAATAAGATTCGTAAAGGTTTCGAAGCTTCGTGAAGCAGTGTTTCGAACGCTCCCATCACAAATAAAAATGACTGTTTTGAGCGACCCGCCCTGACTGACACAGCAACATTGACTCAAACAACAGCAGGAGTATGGGGTGAGACTATGTTTGTTTTCACACAGCTCTTTTGAACACTCCCCATCTCTCGTGGATCAAACAATGTTTATTTTTGCAGTTCTGTTTGGTGATGCTAGTGGCGCAGAAATTATGCACTTCAACTTTAAATACAGTAGGGGTGAAATAGTGTTAATCTAGCCCTCTCTTCAGGGCCGTTTCCTGGTATAAGCGGGCGCTTAGGGCCCCCAAGCCACCAGGGGGCCCCGCAAAGCAAGGTGGGTTTTTTTATATACTAAAAGCAGGCCTCTGTTATGGCTCAATTAGACAGGTATAGGGGACCCCCTTGTGGCCGGAGAGGGAATGGAATATGAAATGGTGTGTGGGGGTTTTAAGACCAATGGTAGAATGGAAGAGTGTTTGGGAAACCTGTTTGAAAGCAGTAATTATTTATGAAAGTTGAAAGACTGTTCTATATAAGCAAATCTTAGAAAAACTGTATTGGTTCATAACCCCATGGGATCCTTTTGCCAATGCTTCTATGCAGTATAACTGTTGCAAGACAATAACAGCATGCTTCACAGACGACGAGATGAAATGTAAGAACTGCGCAAGATTATTTGACTTGTTTCATCATTAGTCTGTGGTGTCATTTCTCCCTACGAAGGCAGGCTCCGTCATTCCCAGAGCAAAGCTGTTTGTGATTGATGTTGAAAATCCATCCAAACAGTCTGAAGTGGTGGTACCGAAATCCATCAGCGCTGGGTGTGTCCTCCTAATGTTTCCCATGTTCACACTTTCACAATGTTTTGTGTCTGAAACATAAGCTAAAAAGCATTCAACTTACTCAAGAGTTCAGCATAATGTCATTTAGTGTGTTTATTGTGCCGTTTCTCCCAGTGATCACTACCTGAGCTCAGTCACGTGGGTCACAGATGAGCGACTGGCCGTTCAGTGGATGCCGCGCAGACAGGATCGAGTTCTTCTGCAGATTTACGACTATGATGGCACTAACTGGAAAGAAAGCTCGGTGAGAGTCTATTACATTACAGTTATTACAAACATTACAATTCCCTAAGGTGTCCTCAATACACCACCACTGGAAAAAAAAGTTGCGATTATTAAAGAATGGTCTGATCACAGTTTTTATCTAACTGCAGTTATTTGAGATAACTGCAATTATTGTGCACTTTAAAATCTGAATATATAAATGTCATGAACAATGCATTTGTGTGTCTTTAAGTTGAACTCCATGTGTTACTGAGCCACACCGTGGATGTCAACCAGAGCAGCTCCTGTCTGGAAGAGCATGTGAAGCACTTGTCAAGCACTCAGAGGTGTGCTGTCAGAGGCTCACGCCAAACTCCCGCGAAAATAAACAAACAAATATTAACTTTGATAGTGAACATAAAGCACTCCGGCTTCACTGTAAACGATCGTGTAATGGCAAAAGTTCCTGGTCATGGCGGGCTCATTCACGCAGTGATACAGAGGAGGAGACGCACACTTACTCTATTTCTCTGGAGTGATAAAATGATGTAATAAAATCTCAAAGGTTTTGCTTCATGAGAAATAAGAGCTCGTGGGTTAATCAAAGAGCATTAAAATAACGTGTGAAATTGAAGAAATTAGGACAGAAATATTTTACTATTGCATTATATAATATATAGTACAAATATATATTCATATTTTATTTAAAAAATAATAATTCTATAATAGATCTATTGATCATCTACATCTGATATGGAGTTTGTGTGGAGCGACCACATATTCCGCTGAGCAGCGCATCACGAGTCTCTGCGCGTGTCGACAGAGCGGCGCTCGTTCAGTAAAGCGTGGTGCCAGAGACTACTTAGCTGTGCATGCTGACTGTATATTTATTATTAAACACAGCCTTTTACGATTCACAAAGCTTTTGGATGACTGTAAGAGCCTGAATAAAATGCACAAGTTATATGGACTACTTTAATGGTGATTTATGTCATTCTTTCAGCTTGATAGTAATGTCAATGACCAACATGCGGTAACATTTGGATCAGGCTCGTCGGACCGATATCTGATCCGGGTAAAAAACGTCAGTATCGGACCCGATACCGATCCAGGTATCGGATCGGTGCCATCCCTAGTAAAAATGACTTTTTAAGGTGTATGAAGCACACATGCAACTTAAGAAATGACAATTTAAATGACAATTAATCGCGAAAGGCCTGAAAGAAACAATCGTCATAATCGCAATAATTTGTTCAGCCAAATTTCATAATCGTGACAGCCCTAATTTGCTTAATTAGTATTTTTGTCTTGTTTTCCAATAAAATCAATTTTTTAAAACAAGATAAATTTACTTGACAAGTGAAAATGCATAAGATAATTGTTATTTATAGATATTTATTGTTTAACTATACAAAATTTAGTGAGGTTTATGCTTAAAAACAAGAAAAAAAAAAACAGTTTATCAATTGGGTAAGAAAAATAAACTTAATTCAAAGGAAAAACAAGTTTATTTTTTACGCCATTGGCAGATTTTTTTCTTCTTGTTTTAAGCGTAAAGTTTTCTACATTTTTTCAGAATTCTCTGAAAGCAAGACTTGAAGAAATATTCCGGGTTCAATATAAGTTCAATACAAGTTAAGCTCAATCGACAGTATGTGACATAATAATGATTACCACAAATGTAATTTGACTGAATTCCTCCTTTTCTTTAAAAAAAAAAAAAGAAAAGCAAAATTCTCGGTTCCAGTGAGGCACTTGCAATGGAAGTGAATGGGGGCCAATCCATAAACATTAAAATAATCACTTTTTAAAAAGTATAGTCACAAGACAAACAATGTGTGTTAACATGATTTTAGTGAGAAAGCCAATTTTACAGCTTCATTGCCATGACGTACAATACTAAAATGACAGTAAAAACGACTTTACAGCTCAAATAACACATGAGTTTTAACAGAAGAATTAATGTAAGTGCTTTTATAAAATTATAAGCTTCACATTTCTGCCATAAAAACCCTCCAAAAATTGGCCCCATTGACTTCCATTGTAAGTGTCTCACTGTAACGGTTAATTTTTGCAGTAATTAATATTATGCTACAAATGCGGACGATTGAACTTGTATTGAACCTGCAATATTCCTTTAATATCTTATGCCAATTTCACTTGTCAACTAAATAAATCTTGTTTTAGGAATATTTAGATATTTTTACTGGAAAACAAGACAAAAATACTAATTAAGAAAATTAGTATTATTATTTTTGTTAGTTGTAGGTGTAAATGAAGATTGTGTTTGATTGTTCAAACTCTGTCGTGTGTTAAAATTAGATTCCATGATCTCCACATTGTTTTTTTTACAGAAATTTGAGCAAAAGAGCAAAACTGGATGGGTTGGACGGGTGAGATCATTCAACAATCACATTAAATCTTCAAATTATCAAGATTTTCACTAAAATGTGAAATCTTACGATATATAATGCTCTGTTTTCTCCTCACAGTACTTCCCTTCACCTCCTTACTTTGCTGCAGATAACATGAGCTTTTACAAAGTTATGAGTAATGACAACGGCTATAAACATCTTCACTATGTGAATGGTGTAAGTCATTTAGTAATTTTTTTATTTATTACTGTTCTATTCTAAACACCTGCTGCTTCTAGTGCAATTGTGTAAACAAATATCTAAAATATTCAATTGGTCACAGACGTATGTGCTACATTCTTTGGCCAATAACAATTGAATATATTATATTACACAAAAACACTGTGATAATAGCTTAGCAAGTTTTTATCAGTGAACTCTGTTGTTGTCTTTGCAGGGAAAAGCAACACCCATTACCTCAGGCAAATGGGAAGTGATATACATCTCAAAAGTAACCAAAGACGCTATGTGAGTGTGAAATGTAGACAGTGAAAAAAACATTTCTTGTTGCTGTAACATTCCTGCACACCTGTGAAATGTGCTCTTTCCACAGATACTATGTGAGTAATGAGCACATGGGAAGACCTGGACAGAGAAACCTTTACAAGTAAACATGCTGTTAATCATTAACAAATATATAAAGATAACTTTAAACCGTGTCATGACCAGATGCAATGCAATAAGATTCCAGCAACTAGCATTTTATCTGTCCACACCAAACGCGTATCTAATGCGTGACGTGGCACTATCACAGTCATTTAGAACATATTATGTTTAATGTTCATTATGATTTTGGACCAATGAGAGTTCACAGTGGGCGACTTTCCAGCATGACGTGGCAGCAATAGGTTAAATTCGGAATAGCATACTACCATACTAATCTTACTATTTGTGCCGTATAATTTAGAATTTAGCCATAGAAATGCTTCATGTCTGGTTGGGACACGGTGTTAGGCAACATGGCAAAACTAACCAGCTAGACCAGTTTGTCTTCTTAATGTTCTACTGTATTACGATGTATTGTAATAAATGATAGATCATTTGTTCATGCTTTGATTCTCAGTAGGACTGGGCGGTATATCTCAGATTAGTGGTAAAACTTTACAACAAGGTACCATTCATTAACATTAATGTAATAGGTATAATTAACAAACAAAATATTTTTTACAGCATTTGAATATTTGTTAAAAAAAAAGTTAATTGTTAGTTCATAGTGCATTAACTAATGTTAACATTTACTTTTGATTTTAAAAATGAATGAGTATATGCTGAAATTAAGATTAAGCAAGATTAATAAATGCTGTATAAGTATTGCTCATCGTTAGTTCATGTAATCAAATGGAACCTTATTGTAAAATGTTACAAAAAGAAATTATACATCAATACATTTCAGTCTTTTGGCGATATTAAATGTATATCTCGATATTTATGCATTTGCTCTGAAATTGATAAAGTGTTGTTTTTTTGTTGTTGTTTTTTGTTTTGTTTTTTCAATCACAGGAACAATAATTTCAACCAAAAAGCCATTGTAGCCAAGTAAATTCAAAAATGTTCAATACATGAACTAAAACAGTAAAATCTTACAAATAATGAAGGCATATTTTCCATTAAATTAACACAAGGAAGACTGACATTTAATCTTAATACACAACTCTCTGGAATACTCGATTCTGATTGGTCAGTGGCGCCATCTAGTGGTCTGATATTTCTTAGTAACAACCGCACATCCACGTATCAGACCACTCATCTGGGTATCTGTTTCTCGGATCACTGTGCAATCTCTACAAGTAAGCTGATAAAATAATTTCAACTCAGTTCAATATTTCATGTTTATTCATTTGGCAAGTAGTCTTTAATGAGATGGATTATGAGCAGTCAGACGGTAATTAATTACAAAATAAACACCAACAGAACTCATATGTAAACCGGAGGTGGATTTCAGATGTTCAGTGATTTCTTTCTTCTCACATAATTACTTGATTTCAGTGCAAATCAGTGTTTCATGCCCATTTATTTATTTGGCAAGTTGTCTTGTAATAAGCTGGATAATGAGCTGTTAGATGGTCATTTTCATAAAATAAACACCAACAGAACTAAAAAAAAACCAGAGGTGGGTTTTAGCTGTTCAGCAATTTCCTTTTTCTCAAATTACAATTTCAATGCAAATCAATTTTATGTCCATGTATTTATTTATTTATTTGCTTAGTGGCCATGTAATAAGCAGGATAATAAACAGTCAGCCAGTCGTTATCGCAAAATAAACCCCTTCAGGGTGATACAAGTCCTGTACCCTGGCATTATTTTTCAATAACAACCGGCAGATTGTACATTATCCCTTACATATTAATTTATATGCAACAATATAAAAATATCATAATCATAAATATAATAAATATAATCATAATAAACAGCAATTACCTACATATATATTTTACTAAAACACACACATATTATATATATATATATATATATATATATATATATATATATATATATATATATACATACATACACACACACACACACACACACACACACACACACACGTATGTATGTATGTATGTATATACAATACATTTCTGGATCGAATGTTCCAATTCATTCTTTCCAATTTATTTTTTATTTTTTTTTATTACTCAAGTTTAAATCTCGGTCTTAAAATGTAAGAATCACAAGTAACACTTTACAATAATGTTTCATTCCTTAATGTTAGTTAACTACAGTTAACATGAACTAACAATGAACAATACTTTTTCTGCACTTATTAATCTTGGTTAATGTTCATTTCAACATATACTAACACATTTATAAAATTAAAAGATGTATGTTAACATTAATGCATTATGAACTAACAATGAACAGTTGTATCTTTATAAATTAACATTAACCAAGATTAAGAAATGCTGTAAAAACATTGTTCATTGTTAGTTCATAATACCAAATGCTTTTACTAACGTTGACAAATAGAGACTTAGTGTTACCGAATCACAAAACTAATGACATAAAGAGCTGTAGCTTTTATATGACCAGCAAAATCATCACAAATACAGTATATTGTGAATATTCAAAATATTGCCCAGCCCTCAGTATAAAAATAATAATAATATTTTGTTGCATATTTTCTTAACAAATTTACAATACCTTAATAATGATATGACTTGGGATTGCCACTATAAAATGTTGCATTAAAAAAAATTATTTTTATATTTCCGCAGGATTTCTATCACTAAGAGTGGTCATTCAGCCCCTGTGTGCCTCACCTGCTCACTGTATCAGGACAGGTGTCAGTATAACTCTGCTCATTTCAGCATTAATGCCTCATACTTCCGCATGGACTGTTACGGTGAGTGAACACGCTTCACACCTGCTCACACCTGCGAGATTCACTCAGAACAACCTGCAAAATAACTCTTGTAGGATTATCTGAGGTGATGGGTAACTGTGTACTGAATCTAATAAACCCTGGTTTTACAGGTCCTGGGCTTCCGCTCTTTACACTGATGGAGAACAGAGGCGCCGCTAAAGGTTTGCATTACATATCTATATGTTTAAAAGAAGCACTTGATGAAATAAGTCTAGCCTCCTGAGACCCGAGCGTGACTGCGGTGCGCAAAAAAAAAATCCAATCATTGCCAACTGTGTTAAAATAAAATTATACATCATCATTGTTCCATGTCTGGCAACTTCATTTTCCATATTTATCATACCTAACACTTTTACTGTAACTAACATATTAACATGAAAAACAAAACTATTAATAATATGTTTATTTACATGAAAATACTATTTAAAGGGGACCTATTATGCAAAATTTACTTTTACATGGTGTTTGAACATAAATGTGAGTCGGCAGTGTGTGTACACAACCACCCTACAATGTTAAGTCCACCCACTCCTCTTTCTTATATTTCTATTAATCAAAAACAGGGTCTCAAAATGACTGGTTTTCGTATCCACTCTAAAGTGACGTCACTTTAGAGCAGGCCACGCCCACGACTGGTGACGGACTCCACCCCATTATCATAGATCCTTCCCTGAGTGATCGACACACAGTCCGCCATTTTTTTCCGCGCTGGAGCAGTTACAGTGAAAAGAATAATGTCTCAGCTTCGTAAGCATCATAAGTGTTCTGTTGTTGGCTGTAAAAGCGAACATAAGAGTCTTCATGTACTCCCGGCATCAGAGCCACTGAAGACGCAGTGGACAAGTTGTTTTTGAAGCAAATGTGCCCCAAAACAAACCAAAATTCGTGTATGTTTGTGCAAATCATTTTACACCGGACTGCTTTGTGAATGAGGGTCAATATAAAGCAGGATTTTCTAAAAAATTGACTCAAGCATGGATCAGTACCAACTGTTCCTGTTCCAGCTTTATATCCTGAAGATGTAAGTATCGCACTTTATATTTTGTGAATGTTTGCAATTTGCCTTTCCGAATGTGCTTGTTATCTGATTCCACGGCTAATGCAGCTGAAGTTACCATTGTCTCTGATTGTATTCACGGAGAACAGAGCTATGTCGTTATAGCTTGTTTGCACATGACGTCATGTCACTGCGTTGCTGTGGCGTGAAATGCAGATGGAGGGCAGGAAGTGATTTTCTACATAAGCACTATCACAAACTCAAAATGCCTATGTTTTGCGTCATTTACGGTTGCTCATACATATGGCTGAACTCCGGTATTTATGGTGTCAGTCATATTGGTTCTGATTTCTTGTTGCTATAGTATCCGATGCACGAGCTGTAAAGGCACAGTCCTCTTCCGGAAAGGGGGCGGGGAGCAGCAGCTCATTTGCATTTAAAGAGACACACACGAAAACAGCGTGTTTTTGATTCCACCCAAAACGAGGCATTTACAACATGGTATAATAAATGATCCGTGGGGTATTCTGAGCTGAAACTTCAGACACATTATGGGGACACCTGAGACTTATATTACATCTTGTAAAAAGGGGCATAATAGGCCTCCTTTAATTACATTAAAAGAGGTATTTAATTAAAAATGTCAAGTTCTGGCCGTATATTCCTGGAATTTATCCGATCAGGATGAACAACTATGACCTCACACCCTCAACTAACAAATAGGTTTTGATTAACTTTACTTTGAAAACAAAATTATACAAAGTAGAATTAGTTTATGATAACTGAGAAAGAATATTTAGATCTGCTAAAGTCTGTATCTTTGACAAAATCAATCCGCATAAGAAAACAAGGGCAATCTAATGTTGAACTGTCTTTTTACACAAAAAGAATGTAGCCTAAAACTAAAAAAAAAAAAAAAAAAAAAAAAAAAAAAAAAAAAAAAAAAAAGAGCATTATGTTTGTTTTTCCTTAAATTTGTTATTATCCTCCCATTCAGTGAGTGAATAATTAGCCTTTCCTTATTCTGCACACATGAATTTGCACACAGGAGCCAGATACTTGTGCAGATAATAATCATTAGACACAATGAACAAACTGATTTGATGTTCAGGATTGTGAACGCTAACACACATCAGTATGTAGAACTAAACACTGTCAGGATTTATGCATAGGCAAGTTCAGAGACACTTCATAATCTTTTTACGAGCACTACAGAAAAGAACGGAGAATAAAAAGCACATTTTCCTGTGTATCTTCCTTTGAAGGTTCGGTTTTCATCATTAATTTGCCTTGTGAAAAAAGCTGACATCACTTCTGTAACAGCTTTGACTTTTTTATTAAGTCTGTAGTTTTGACTGTACCCAGCAGCTAAACAATTTGCATAAAAAATTTGAGTGAATAAGATGCGATAAAATTTGCTCACCCAAAAGTTGCTGGAGAAGAGTGTAATTGAACTATGCCCAGACAAGCTTAAACATGCGCACTCCTCCGGAACTGGACCACGGATCGCTTGACAACCGCGGATGCTCTAGCACATGTTGAGTGTTGTTAAACTCACCGCTGAGTTTTGCGCAGAGAGCGCTTGGATGTTTACAGCGATTTTATAAAAATAATTTGGAAGGTCAGATAAAAGTGATTGGCGGGCCTCATCGAATCACTGAATTGCATTAAATAAAAATATTACATCATACCGGGAGACTTTTAGAAGTGTTGGAACGCAAGAAAAAACTGCTGGTATTCTGTAGACTAAATTAGAGAAGTGCAGGTACTGCGTACTGGTGAGTACCCACCCACTTCAAGAACTGGGATGCTCCCTATTTAGTGAATGACTTAACCTCCAGTGTGCTGTCTGTCTGCACTAGTCTCAGAACAGTTAGAAATGCACCTTATTTTCATCCTAACTCCATATAAAGCCTCTGAAAGCAACATTTTTTAGCTTTTGGAAGAATACATTTATTCTGAATGTGAAAATGCACAGTAAATATAGGATATAGGAGTACATTGTGTTTAGCAGCGTGGTGTTTCACGATAAATCGCTAACATTTTCAAAATGGCATATCGGATGAAACTAGAGACTCTTGTCTTTTCACTCAAACAGGTTTCAATGTAAAAACTTAACTGGGTTTCTTACCAGATGTAGTTTTGTTGGCATTTCTCCCAAAGTCAAACTTCGCTGTGATCGGCACCATGTTGATTTGTCACATGACTCTGTGCTTCGAAAGTTTAACCCTTTACGGAGAGCACAGACCTCTAAACTGAGATCAGTCGGTTTAAATGAATTTAAATTATGTGTTGCGTATAGCGAAGCCAAAATACAACATCCACGCATGTGTACAAGGGGTCGCAGAAGGCTAGAGAAGGAAATTCTGTCATTCTTCAATAATGACGCATTTTAAATTTTTTAATAAACTCTTCCTTTAATGATTTGAAGTTAATGTGAATTTCTGTGTTGTTTAAGAGATTCAGGTGCTTGAGGACAATAAGAAACTGGAAAAAATTCTGACTACTGAACTTCTGATGCCGACAATCAAACGCTCCACACTGAAAATTGCAGGATTTAGTATGTTTAGCGCTTTTTTCCAAGCACATACAGTAGGATTTGAGAATCAGATTTGTAGTTTTATATTGTTTGATTATCTTTCCACAGCTCTCTGGTATCAAATGATGTTCCCACCAAACTTTGATTCCTCCAAAAAGTACCCTCTTTTAATTCAAGTGTGAGTTTCCATATCTATTTATTAATCTTGTGCGTTGCCTTTAGTAAAAATACAGATCTATACGGTGCGTTTCTTTATTTTCTTTTTTTCTTTTTCAATAGTTTCTGTAATATGAATATTCCCTGTAATCTCTCAACTAATGAGGTCACAAACAGTTCCATTATTTTTGTCTAAACATTTACTTAAGATAAAATATGAAGAGTTGTTTTTAAAAAACAAAATATCTTGAGTTACGTTTATATTTCTTGCCCCATTTCCAAATTGGTTTATTTTTCTTGTTTTAAAAATAAATCTAGTGAAATGCTTTGCTTAAAATGAGAAACAATTTGCCACGTAATTCAAGATATATTCTCTTAAAAGATGCCTTATTACCTTAAACAGTTTTGATTTTTAAGTGCATTTCTTAATTTGTTTTAAATTGATACCAAATGAAAATTCTGTCAAACGTATACGACTTTCTTTTTTCTGTGGAACACAGAATGGGCAAAATGCAAATGTTTTATTTTTGGTATGGAAAAAGATGCAATGGAAATGAATATTGACTGTGACTAACGTTCTGCCTTGTGTTAGATTTTTAAAGATATTTAATTTGTAAAGGAACACAAGACATAAATGCTGATTTGGAAAGTTATTTCTTTGCAGTGAAAAGCATGCAATTTTCATGAATAGTATTTATAAACGAATTAGCAAAATTGCTGTTTAGAATAGTTTTACTGTAGATGGAGAATAGCATGTCACATGTCAACATTTCAAAAGCATTTCATGTGAACTACCCATCTTTAATTTCATTACAAAGATATATTTTATGACATTTTTAAATTGCTGCATAGTAGCTGTTTGGGACGTTTCTTTGTAACAGTTTTGTTTTTCATGTTCATGGTAAAGGTATGGAGGTCCGTCCAGCCAGAACACGGATTATGTCTTTCGTCTGGAGTGGGTGACGTACCTGTGCAGCACAGAGAAGGTGGTCATTGCCAGATTTGATGGCAGGGGAAGTGGTTACCAGGGTGATGAGATAATGCACGCCATCTACGAGCGACTGGGAACATATGAGGTGGAAGATCAGATCTCGGCCGTGAGGTGAGGCGAAGACAACGATGTGCACACGCTCTGTGCTAACGACTTGCACGAGTGATGATAACGTAGAATCATTTAGCGTGATGTAACACTCACAGACGTACCAGCAATACGAGGCAGACATGACTCAAATCTGACGGCTTCCTACAAGAGGGAAAGTGCTTGTTGTGGAGCGTGTGTCAAAAACAGGTTGATTAAGGTCAAGCTGACTGAAAGCAAAGTTGTCATATGTAGTTTTTAATTATTCTTATTATTTTAAAAATAGTTTTTAATATGTAATAATAATAAATTGAAAAGAAGCATAAACTATGGAAGCCTGTTTTGTCCATGGTTTATCGCTTTTTTTGCTGTCTTGAGTGTAAATCACTGCAGAATCATTCCAGAGACTTCATTCAGGACTGCAATGTCAGAGGAGCAGGAGCGCATCATGCATCTCATTAATTAAGGCCTGACGACAGCTGAAATAACTTTGTGCCATTGAAGCACTGTATACATTGAAGCACTGTATTTTTGGGAAATAAAGTGTTCTGGTATGTCCAAAGCTTCATTCATCTGAAAATCACATGACTGCTTCGGTATGTGGTTCAAAAGAAGCACAAGTCCCATTAAAATTTGAACCCAACACAGTCACATAAGCATTTCACACCCATTTAATAAAAAGTTACAGCCCATCCCACAAGCATATTTATTTTCCAGTCTAGACATTAATAATCAGTTATTAATTTAGTCTCAGACATTGTTTTTATTTTTAAGAGAACACAGTAACTTCTTAACTCATGAAACCTTTTTAGCCTTCATTTGCTTATTAGATATTTATTTATAAACACTTTAGTTAAAAAAGACGAAAACGGGGGCCTGGGTCGTGAGTTCGAATCCAGGGGTGCTGAGTGATCCCAGCCAGGTCTCCTAAGCAACCAAATTGGCCCGGTTGCTAGGGAGGGTAGAGTCACATGGGGTAACCTTTTCATGGTCACTATAATGTGGTTCTCGCTCTCGTTGGGGCATGTGGAGAGTTGTGCATGGATGCCGCGGAGAATAGTGTGAAGCCTCCACACACGCTAGGTCTCCGCGGTAACACGCTCAGCAAGCCACGTGATAAGATGCACAGATTGACGGTCGCAGACGCAGAGGCAACTGATATTCATCCTCCGCCACCCGGATTGAAGCGAGTCACTACGCCACCACGAGGATTTAGAGCGCATTGGGAAGTGGGCATTCCAAAAAGGGGAGAAAAAAAACCTACATAATAGCGTTGATAAATTCTGGATTTATTACTAGTTGACCGCCAGTTGGTAGTAAAATGATCCTTGTACAGAAGCTTTGAGTACGAACCCAATTTCAGTACATTTGTAATGAAAGCCCTTTTGCTTTATAAAACTTCATTTTCCCATCATTACTCCATGGATACCAGATGATGACTGAGAGATGCAGGTCAGCAGACTTGCAAATCACTAGATAACTGATATAAAATCCATCTCATTGACCTAGAGAAATCTACTGTTGCAATAAACAGAAAATGAAGATGCTGTGCCTGTGACATTTTAAGCTGCTCCAGGCGCCAAAATGGTTTTTTTCGCGGGAACTTGAAGTGAAATCATGAGAACAGAAGAGTAAATTAAGTCGTGATGACAAGAAAAAAAGACGGGCTTCCGAATACAATGGCTACAGTGACTTAAACATATATTAATCAAAAGCTTATTAAAAGCTAACTTTCAAGAGCTTGTTTTCACAGTGTGAATCTCTGGAACTTGTCTTTTGGGGGCATAACGACTAAAAGCAGCTTCAACTGATCTACAGTATCATGGTTTGCATTACTGCATGGTGTGCCAAAAAATAAGCATTAGAAGACATTAAACTATGGTTTGGACCATATTTTGATAGACAGAATCACTTTGGACACATTTAATGATAAAAAATAAAACAAATCTCAACTATCACCTACACAAGATTTTGTTTTGGAATATCGTCATAATTGTTAATGTGACTGTCTGTGCTTAATTTCAGAAAATTCATTGAAATGGGTTTTATTGACAAAGACAGAATTGCGATGTGGGGTTGGGTAAGTGGAATCTCTCCCTAGACACTTTAATTTAAGTGCTAACATGTCTGTAAATGCTAACAATGAGTTTTATGTTGGTTTGACATAGCTAAAATGCTGTCAACATACCAGACTGGTCTCATGAACATTACGTGACCGTGGCAACATTTTTGCAAAACGAAATTACGTGCCTTATTGCACGTTTGGCTGCAGTTTCCCAGTGAAATGTCCAGTGGGGGGCGCCAAAAATGAGTGCAATGGTGTCATAATCAGACAAGGTTTTAAAGTTGAATATTAGATGGAGGTTTTAATGAGTAAAACGTACCTCATTAACGTCAAACCTTAACCTAAACCTAACCAGTAGTGATCTAAAATCAAATGAGAGTTAAACAGACATCCTTTCTATAAACCAACACCTAAACCTAACCGATAGTGTCCAAAAACAAAAAGGCGAAATGAAAGGCACATTTTCTGAAGCAACCATGTCATTTCATGCCGCTTCTGAGACTTTTGTCTCACGTGTCAGCTTGCGTGCTTGGCTGGTCTCGAACCGCAGTTCAAAGTCAAACACTCACTATCAGGTGAGCTACTGTGGATGCTAATCATGTTGGAATAAGTGTGTAAATGTAGGTGGGTCTGTATACAAGTGTTAAAATGTATCATTTTTCAAAAAGATGCGTTAAAGTAAAGTGTTTCGATATCATAAAGCAGTATGCGAGTAATAGTGCGAAGAATAAGTGTTTATAAAGTCATAATCAGCTGTTGTACTTGTGATTTGTGTGAAGGTGAAGAAAACGCACATTGTTGTAGCGCCTCTAGTGTTCATTTCACCAGGAAACTGTGACGAAATGTAGAATGTGGCACATAAAAGGCAGTTTGCAAAAATGTAGTTATAGTAATGTTTATTCTATGAGACTAGGTTGCAACATACAGTACAAACTTGAGTAAAAGTTTGTTTTTTTTCCAAAATCCCTAACATGAGAACAAAATATTAAACTGTAACTTATCCTAGAGCTAAAACCACCTAGAAACAACTCAGTACACACTAGCCAGTGGCAGATTTAGGCATGGGCGACATGGGCAGTTGCCCAGGGCGGCATCTTGTGGGGGGGCGGCACGAGGCACCCACACAGACATCTGCCCCCGTCAACAACTTTGGGGGTGTGTTGAAGCGGGTTTCGTCCAGGGCGCCATACAAGCTAGAACCGCTACTGACACTAGCAACTGAGCCACACCTTAACAACCACCCAGAACACCTGAGTTACTGCCTAGCAACCACTTTAAACACATTAGCAAATAGCACTGACTAGAAACAACTCAGAACACCCTAGCATCCGCCTAACAACCACCCAGAACACCCTAGCAACAACTCAAAACACCTTTGCAACCTCATTTTAATGCAAGTACACAAGACATATTTAACATTAAAACTTCAAGCCTATTTAAAGTAAAAATTAAATAAACATTGACCGCATTTACTTTCTTAATGCACATTTATGGTCTTATTCTGAATGACTGATCGGTGCTTACTATTCCAAATAAATCAAACAGAAGTCAATTGAGACTTTAAAGTTGTTTTAAAATTTCAGACAAAGCTTAATCAAGCCAACATTCAAAATTTGTCTGGTTCTTGTTTAAGATAATAGCACTCATCTATACTTAAAAATAGAAAGTCATACTAATTTCTAAAACATTTGTCTTGCTCAGTCATATGGTGGCTATGTGACCTCCATGGTTCTGGGATCAGGAAGTGGACTGTTCAAATGTGGAATAGCTGTGGCTCCTGTTGCTAAGTGGGAGTATTATGGTATGGGAATTAACTTTGGGATTTTCAGATATCCGAAACAACCAAAACAACTCAGCAAATTTAACTTAGAGAATGTTTATTACTGGCCAGACATAATTACTGACTATGCATTCAATAGTTGTTGTCTGTATTCAAAATAAAATCTGTTTACAATTATTTTAAGAAAAAAAAATCCTGCACACTACCTTAGTTTGAAAAAACAATCAAAATTTGTTACAACATTTCAGTCACACAACCCTCATCAGGCATTTAAAAACAAAGAATGCAATGCCGACAAATGTAATTGTTGTAATAAGTTGAGATTGTATTTGCAATTATGTTAGTGTGCAGGATTTTCTTAATATAGCTGATAACTTACACACCTGCTGTACATATAAATCATTTTTTATTATTATTATTTTTTAAATATATATTTTATTGTGTTCTTTACAGATGCAGTATATACAGAGAGATACATGCATCGCCCTGAAGAAAACTCTGAAAGCTATAAAGTAATTTATAAAAAAAACAAGCAGTAATAAGCATTTTTGTAATGTGCAGTCATAGATGCAGATTTTCATATATGTTGTTGCTTTGCTTGTTTGCAGAATTCCACAGTGACCAGCAGGGCATTAAACTTTAAGTCAGTACAATATATGCTGGTACACGGAACTGCAGATGGTAAACTTATTTTCATCTAAACTTGAGAGTATTCAGGACATGAATTCAGTGTGATGTTTATAGATCGTATTTTTAATCTGACAGATTTGCTCTGTTTCAAAACATGAGCTGCTGACTTGGGCTGAACGATTTGGGCAAAAAAAAATAAATAAATAAATAAATAATCGAATTGCGATTTGAACTGCGATATGATTATTGCCATTTTGGAACATTTGCAAAGTATTGATAAAACTATTTTTTGTTTTGTTTGTTCATGTCTCTTACTGTTACTGCTGTTTTTTATTTTACTGCTTTAGACAATGTGCACTTCCAGCAGGCTGCCCAGATTTCCAAAGCCTTGGTGGAAAATCAAGTTGACTTTGAAGCAATGGTAGGTATTGATGAGGTAATAAAATATTATTAGGTGAATCCCACAAAAACTGACAAGAACATGTCTGGATCATATTTCGCCCCAAAGTCAAAAGAGAAAAATGAAAATGGAGCCTATTTTTATTTAGGACCGGTATGATTTCATATTGTGACATTATTTTCATGACAATTAAATATTTACCCCCAATTCTTATTACCTTATTGAAAAAAAAAATATATATATATATATATATCTTTAATGTGAAAAATAATGTATATTAAATATACAAATTAAACTAAATAAATTGTATTGTAAAGTATGAATTCATGGAAGGCATCATGGCAGTATTTGAAAAAGAAATTGTATTGCAGTATTTTTATTTATTTTTACAAAAACTACATTACAGTAATGAGAATCAAATTAGAATCACTATTGAGAATAATAGTAGGAATTAGAAAAAAGTAAAATATACGAACACATTACAGTAATGAGATTCTGGGGGAAAATGTGCTTAATTGTCATTTAGATAATGTCACAAAAGCAAAAATCGTAAGAATATTTTTTTTAATGGGGGCCTGGGTAGCTCAGTGAGTGTTGACGCTCCAGGGTGTGCTGAGTGACTCCAGTCAGGTCTCCTAAGCAACCAAATCGGCCCTGTTGCTAGGGAGGGTAGAGTCACATGGGGTAACCTCCTCGTGGTCACGATTAGTGGTTCTCGCTCTCAATGGGGTGCGTGGATCGCGGAGAGTAGCATGAGCCTCCACATGCTGCGAGTCTCCGGTGTCATGCACAACGAGTCACATGATAAGATGCGTGGATTGACGGTCTCAGAAGCGGAGGCACTTGTCCTCCGCCACCCGGATTGAGGTGAGTAACCGCGCCAACACGAGGACCTACTAAGTAGTGGGAGTTGGGCATTCCAAATTGGGAGAAAAGGGGATAAAATATAATAATAATAAAAATATATATACACACACATATATACACACATATTATATATATATATATATTGTATTATTATTATTATTATTATTATTATTTATTAGGGTGAAATGTGACCTGGGAAATGTGTTGTGAGATTCACAAATAAAGCTCTGATATTTTCCTTTTTTTCCCTAATAATTTCTAATCTTTCTGCACTCGTATGTAAATGTGTGATTTATTTTTCAGTGGTACACTGATAAGGATCACAGTTTGTCTGGTAAAGCCCGATACCACCTCTACACACACCTGAACCACTTTCTGCAGAAGTGCTTTACTGAGAAGAAATAAAATTGACATATTGATGCATTATGAGGGCAATGCATAATCCTTCTTAAATTGACACAAAAGACTGTTAATGACAGATTCTTTCCATGTTAGTCTGTATATGAAACAAAGAAAGACATGACTTATCTTAGTCAGTGACATTGACACTTAAGACGGGTTTGATTTTTGTTATTTTTTTATTAATGTGAACTTTGTACAAGCTGTTGTTTTTCTTATCAAATTGCTGTGGCAATTATACTATGAATGTGACCTGCTATGAATGTAGTGTATGTCTCAGATTTCTGGCATGTTTACAGATTGATTGTGGAATCCATAGTGTTTTATACAGTTGTGTTTGTGCACTGACTTGAAAACACGGATCAACTGAAACATTCTAGATGTGAATGCTTTTAGTCTTTTGACTCGATATTTTATATTTCATATATCCAACTGAAAAAATATATATATTACCATGTCTGAAAATGTTCTACATCTGGATGTTCTGTTTCTTTTTTAGAGATATTTTACATATTATATGTGTTATACCTTAATAGCCTACATCATAGTTCATTGTAAGTGGTGAATGTGGCAATTTTTGGATAGGGCTGGGTATTGATACAGATTTCCTGATTCGATTTAAATTCACAAGCTCTCGATTCGACTAGATTTTGATTTGATATTGATTCATATGGGTATGTTCATGTCCCATTTGCTTACATATGAAATAAATTCTCTCCCAGCTAATGCTGTTAATTAAACAGGGGACCTTCTAACTAGGTAAATTACGAAAATATAAATGTTATTTTTAATAATTATATTTTATTAATTTTTCATCATTTTGGTCACATTTTGGCTTTCTAAAAATGAACAAATCCATGTATTTAATCAATAAATATTATATTTCATATTTTTTGTTACATGTTTGTTTAATGGCAAAATTTGTTCATTGAACACATGCTAAAACAGGTACTGTCTCTTTAACCACCAGCATTTTTGTAAATAGTGTCTGTAAATGAGCACATGTTAAGGAGAGAGACAGGAATGGTTATATCTCATCTGTGTTATGCCTGATTAGCATTAATTAAAAAAAAAAAAAAAAAAATATATATATATATATATATATATATATATATATATATATATATATATATATATATATTTGATCAACAACTGACTGTACAGAACAGAAAGAGTTTTAAAAGAGACATATGGGTTGGGTGGATCTCATCTGTGGACACATTACACGGAACAACTTTTACTCTCAACATGCAGTGAAAGGATTTTGCTGCTGAATAATTCACCACTATACTACATGATTACTAGTGAGTGAAATGTGAACGTTTACCAGCGAGTTGCCAAATATATACATTTTAGTCACACGAAAATTGGTTGTTAATGCAAGTGATTTCCTCTCATAGTGGAGGGTTGCGCGTAGAGTAAAAGACCGATCTTGGGATTTAAAAATCGATATCGAGATCATTCAAATGAAGATCGCGATGCATCGGGAAAAACTATATTTTTACCCACCTTCATTTAGGAACAACGCCTTCTGCTGGTTAAACTTAGAAATGCATGACAAAAGGAAGTAGCCTAGCTAGTGAAAGTTAGATTCTTAAAACGACTCTCAGAATTGGACGTTACCGATTTTGTAGGAATATCAGCTAAAGCCAAAGTCGTTCTAGCAAGTCAGTCCACTATCGGCCATCTTTGAAATGCTCTCAGGAGGATATTTCCAGTCATGCCAGTGCAGCTCCTATGTACTTGAATGGAGAAAGACCAAAATCTCAAAAACAGCTGGTCAAGATTACATTAGCAATACAAATCTGACAGTACTGGAATCATAAATTGTGCTTCTTTACTTCATATTACACAAAAAAAAAAAAAGAAAAAAAAATTCCCGTCTTGTATAGCCAATGCGCATGTGTGTTCTCGAGTTGATTGACAGGCGATGTCTGTATCTAAAAGGTGATTTGCTCTTAACTGTAAGGCGGGACTTCCTTCATCTGTTGACTGTTGGGTGCTCAGAGCTGCTTGGTTGAGCATTCCAATTTCTCCCATTTATTTTAATAGAAGTGGCCCATCTCTGCGAAAACCCACATAAATATATTTCAGTCCAAATCACTGCTGAAAGAGTAACAGATAAGAGTCATCTTAAGATGTGTACCGAGTAAGAATGTAAGGGATAATATAAGGTCAGTCGGTCATTAAGACTCGGTAAAAATACAGAACAATCGCGATCTTAATTTGTAATCTCAATAACAATACCTAAAATCAATCTTTTACTTTTCTTGAAAATGTATTTCTAAAGCGCCTCCCGTCCTGCAGATATCCAAGCGTTCTGCTGAACTAACTCACTCCACGTACAAACTTAACTTTAAACGTAACAAAGAACAATAGCGAAACTTTAATATTTAGAAGCTCCCCTGTATAAATTTACAGCATTAGTGGAGAGAGAATTTCTTTCATATGTAAGGAAAATAGACATAACTAAAATGAACCAAAATGAATCAGAATTGAAAGCTGAATCAGAACTGAATCATGATTTCCGTATCGATACACAACCCAGTTATTGCAAAATAAACCCCAACAGGGTGACCAGAACAGGTCGAGTCAAGCTATTTACTGTCACTGTACAAGTACAATGATATTGATTCACTCTAAAAGGGGGTTATTTTGTGATAACCAGCTAACTGTACTTTATCCCACTTGTTACAAGGCATGATGGCTACTTAAATATAATAACTGGACATGAATTCATAATTTGAGAAAAAGAGTATGGAGTGCAATAGACATGAAACTAGCACAGCTATATGAAATAATTGCCTGAGACAACAGCAAAATGTACAGTTTGGGAAATAATATTTAGATCAGAAAAATCTTAATTAGATGCGATTATATTGATTTCTAGAAGACTGAAGGAATGCGGTGGCTTTGATAAAAATAAATGAAACTGTATAACCTTTGTTCATACATTCATTAAAGAACCTTTATCATGACTGTCATAAAATTGTCAACCAAAACTAAAAAGCATAAAAATCTTGAAGCAAATAAAAACGGAACAGAACTGACATCTATTTTAGAGTAAAACTAAAACACTTGAAGTTTATGATCTGAAAGTAGTGTTTGGACACTTAAATATGATTAATAAGTGGAGGGGAAAAATTTATATAGCCCTATACTGTTCAAAATCAAGACATTCAAAATCAAGACATGACACTTTGTTGCTGTCAAATGTTAGTGGAACATGTCCATGTAATTCATACATTATGAAATGTGGCTTAAGTGTTTAAAAAAGAAAAAAACAATATTTGGGGCCTGTAAATCCCTCCACATATGGAGCCAGAACAATGACTAAAGTGTTTGAATCTCTTTGTTTGCCTACTTTGTTTACGATTTGAATTTCTAGAGATTTGTATTGGGAGTTCTGAAATTAGAAAAATTAAACCTGCGATTTAATAATCTTAAAATGAACAGCTAGTTCCACCTCTAAAAGAATAATAAAAAATGATGTTATAAAATATATATTTATAAAATCCACCACAAAAATCAAATTTGTCAAATGTCACATGTATAAAATTAAAATTAACAAATTAATTCAGATTTAAACTTTAGTCATAGTTCTGGCTCCCAATGCAAACCTTAAAAATAATACAGTACATAGTATCACAAGATTCTCGATTTTGAAAGAGGATGCCAATTGATCAAAAAATGGCAAAAGAGAAAAAGCTTTCATAGCACAAACATCACTTCCTGGAAATGTAACTGAACGTACCTCTTTCTGAAATATCAAGTTGCTCTGTATTTTTTTAACAGGACAGCATTCCGTTTTATCTTTCCCCTTCAGTGACAGTTTTTTGCTGGTCTGACTATTTCCCCATCTCTCATTCTAAACAGCTTTGCAGTGCAAATATATCCGTGCATTCACATGGAATCTTGATTAATGGATTGAAAGTAATAAGTGTGTGTGTGTGCGTGCACGTCGACCATGCCACCTGGGCATCCCCATATAAGACTCCAAACATGAGGCAGGGACCATGAAATCGCACTGGGAGCCGGAAGGAGAAACCAGCGAGATAACATCAAGATCTTTCTTCTCCGTGACAACCCAATATAATCCAGGTGAGCAATGCAGGAAATATTGCATAAATATTGGGGATATTTCTTAATCAGTATTTTGCCTTGTTTTCCAGTAAAAGTATCTTAACTTCCTTAAAACAAGATACATTTACTGTACTTGAGAAGCAAAACTGCATAAAACATTAAGACTTGTTTTCAAATAACATAAACTGAAGTTAATCTTGTTTTAAGAATATTTAGACATTTTTACTGGAAAACAAGTTTGTTTTGTTGTTGAAATTCTAGACATTTCGTTACTATAACTACACTGATTAACTATTAACACAAAGCATAAATAGCATTTGAGTTTTGTGTGGTTTGTATTCTCAGGTACAGTATGATGATGGAAAGGATTTACTCTTTCATTGGACTGTTACTCCTCATCCTGATCCACAGAAGCCTGCAGATTCCCACTCAAGACACGGAAGAAAATACCAGGTAAGAGCAGCTAAATTATTTGATTTATTTTTTTCATATTTTAAACATGGATTTTATGCACTTGACTATAGAGTATATAAATAAGATTTTTGGTCACAAGGTGTCTTCTCCACCCTTAACTTTTGGGTTAAAACACGTCCAGGTCACATTCCACCCAAAAATCAAAAGGCATTATATATTCTGATATTAGTGTCATGATTTGGGGGTGAAAAATGACCCGGGCATGTTCTTGACAGGTTTCGAGACTCACCCATTGGTAAGGCATTTTTGTGTTTGTTTCTTTGAAATTGATGCAGTTAATATTCATGATTTTTTCTTGACTTTCAGCCTTATGTCTGATGACGCATTATTTAATGACCCAAGAGAAGTAACCAACATGAAGAGACATTCAGAAGGAACTTTCTCAAACGATTACAGTAAATACCTGGAGACCAGAAGAGCACAGGACTTTGTTCAGTGGTTAATGAACTCCAAAAGAAGTGGGTATGTTTGTTTTATCAAGTCATTTTGGCCAAATTATGCACATGTTGAATGAACATCAGTGAGGTTGTCAAAATGTTAACTCAACTTACAAAGCACTTTCAAAGCCACAAGAGTAGACCAAAGTGTTGTACAGAGATATACATTTACAACGTTACAAGGAAAAAAGGACATAGATTAAAACAATTACCATTAACAATGTTAGAAAAACTTATTTTTTACATTGGCTTTTGAATAAGTCTTAAGGCCGCTCTTAAATGCATCAATGCAGGTAGCGAATTTAATAGACAGAGGCAAATCATTCCACAATCTAGGGGCTGCAATGGAAAAAGCATGGTCACCCTTGCACTTCAGGAACAGCTGGTCAGTAGAACACAAAGATCTCTGGGATTGGTAAAGTGTGATTAAATCTTTAATGTACACTCCATGTAAGGCTTTAAAAACAAAAAGTAGCACCTTATATTGGATTCTAAATGTCACCAGTAGTCAATGTAATGATGACAAAACAGGTGTAATATGATCCTTTTTTGGTATTTGTTAAAAGCCTCAATGCAGCATAAGAAACAGAGGACTGACTAATACCTAATACAGGACATTACAATAGCCAAACGGGTAGAAATAAAAGCATGTATAACTTTTTCCAAATCTTTAAAAGAAAGGATAGATTTTAGCTTTTGAAATGGATCTTAACTCAAAGAAACTGTTTTTCACAACAGCCTTTATCTGCTGATCAAATTTAAGGTCAGAGTCAAATGACTCCATATTGTTTACATGGAAGTGCTTGTTTATTCCAGGCAATAAACCAAACTATCGGTCATATCCTTACCACATCGATTCTGACCAAAAAGGATCAATTCTGTTTTATCCATGTTTCACTGGAGAAAATTATTCACCAACCAACTTTTAACATCAGCTGAACAGTTATAAGAAAAATTAACAGAGCGGTCATCAACGTGCTTCAATGGTAAATACATTTGTTAAAGACAGAATGGCTTTAGAATTTAAGCATGGCTAAGTAAGGGGTGATGTACAGTATTGCCAGCCAGTCATTATCATTAGTGATGCTATGGTATAAACAATGGTCATTATTCAGAAATATTTGACCACAGAATGCTGCAAGAGACCAATCAGAAACAAGCAGGCCTATTCCATAGAGCCGTGTAATACGAAACATGAAATGCTTTCCTAAAGTTGATGTATTATTATAAATGCAGCTTAATGACCTCATTAATTGAGTGACTATGGGATGTGTACTTTATATAAAAAAGTAATTTGTCGAATGTATTTTACCCCATCATAAAATTGTTCAAAATGTTTCCTCTTTTTATTATTTGTTTACTTCAGACTTAAAAGGAGATTTACCTTTCCGCATTATTCCACTTTTCCCCCCCAGAGTCCCTACACGACGGCATGCAGACGGCACATACACTAGTGATGTCAGCTCATACCTGCAGGACCAGGCGGCAAAAGAGTTTGTTTCCTGGCTAAAGACAGGGAGAGGAAGACGAGACTGAAGATTCTCCAGACAGAGATAAACTACCCTGAATTCCTGCGATATTCCACCATACAGTGTTTTTTTTTTTGTTTGTTTGTTTTTGTTGTAAGGACTAGTCCTGTAAGTTTCCTTGCATCATGCAAATAAAACTCTTCAAATGAAGCACAATGATTCATTGGTGGTGGTGTTTTTGATCTACCCTGTAAACCAATGTCCATTTTTAAAATATTCAGTATATTTGTTTGTTTTTTTTTCCCTCTCTGAATAAGATATGGGTCAACTCAACTAGAGGTCCCCAGAGACTGGGGCCATTGAAGGATTCAGTGGAAATTTAGATTCTAGCCCATATGGTTCCAGAGCAAATTTAATGATATTCATCTCATGTTTGGCGCTTTGCGAAATAAAAGAAATTCAGAAATCATTTTAAGTTACGACACATGCTCTCAGTTTCTGATCTGATGCTGAAAAACTAATGCATTCATGACCTCAAGACTAGATTATTGTAATGCTTTACTGGGAGGATGTTCAGTAAATGCAGGTTCAATAAATTAACTTCAGTTGGTTCACAATGCAGAAGCTAGACTGCAGACTAGAACCAAGAAATATGATCATATCAGCCCAATTTTATTGCCACTACAATGGCTACTGGTCAAATTTTGTATTAATTTGACTTACAAAATGTATACTTGTACTTAAAGCTTTTAATGGTCTAGCTTCTTAAGTGAACTTCTGTCGATAGTATTCCGATGATGTCACAAGCGCCGTCGCCATATTGTCTGCAACCCAGTTGATAAACAATGCTGCAACACAAGCATGTGCTACAGGTCTATGAATATCAAATAGAGTATAATTCATCATGTTTTATACACCGGTTTCTGCAAGCTTTAATTTCATGAACTCATTTATCAATATTATTTAATAAAAGTGAATGTTTATCGCTTTGTGTAACTCCCCAGGTGCCGACATGTTTGTGGCATCATGAACCTGCATCTCAGCAAACTGGGATTTGAACATTTCCGCACAGGTTTCCAAGTTAGAATTCCAACTTCAAGTGGTGTTCCATTGCACTTTTCCCAAGTAGGAAAATCTGACTCTGAGTTGAATGGAATGCAGCAGATCTGTTATCCATGTTCACTATGATCACCATTCCAGCATGATGATACATTTATTCATTTGGTAGATGCTTTTATCCAAAGCAACTTACAAAAGAGGAAAACATAAGCGAATCATCTTAAGGAGACAGTGGTATGAAAAGTGCCATATTACAAAGTTTCCCTAGCATCAGAATAGTATTAAAAACAGATTAAAGTGCAACAAGAATATATATTTTTTTAATGACTGTTCAAGTGCTTATGGAAAAGATGTGTTTTCAGTCATTTTTTGACGACAGAAAGAGAGTCAGCTTCACAGATGGAGTTGGGAAGGTCATATGATGAAGCTGAAAGTCCGGGGAAGTGTTTTGGTGCATCTTTGTAAAATGGTTGACAGTACCTAGAATATCAAAATCCACATAAGGAGGTAGATTTTCACTATTTGGCTCCTTTCCGATTACATTTGGCAGATGCTTTTATCCAAAGCGACTTAGTGTAAATATTACAGGGACAATACCCCCGGAGCAACTGAAGTGCCTTGCTCAAGGACACAATGGTGGTGGCTGTGGGGATTGAACCAGCAACCTTCTGCTTACCAGTTATGTGCTTTAGCCCACTACGCCACCACCATTCACGATTAGCCTTCCTAACATTGTTCGGGGCTCAGGCACACTCAAAGTCTAGACTAAAGACTTAGATTTCAGCCAGGCACACACCTAATTTATACCCCCCAACTCATAGTTTTGCTGCTTTAGTTAGGTCTGCCAGAACTGGACACTTCTCATTCTATAACTCTGCTTTAATGTGAATGGCATCTACGCTAATATTACTCTATTGGTTTCCCAGTCTCAACCTCGGGATACATACCCAGTGTTACCAGAGTCTGCCAGATCTAGCTTCGGTCCTGCCTGATGTCCCACTCCCAACACCATGTCCCCCTGAGTGATGGCTACTAACTGCAGCCTGTGCCAATTAACAACCAACCATTTTACTGTGTTTTGGTACCTTGCCACAGTCGCCTTTGACTTGCTCTCCGGGGGAATAAAAACGAACAATTTTAAGACATTAAACATTCCAACATAATTTTCTGTAAAGCTACTTTGAAACAATGAATCTCGTGTTAATTATGCAGGCTGCGATCTGTACGGTTTATAGTAACACATTTCAATGTTTGGTTTCAATTAAATTTCTCTTTTGTACAATAAACCATTTTGGGATGCCACTTTATGTCCGATGTAAAATCCTGGTCGTGAAGTGAAATCAGTGGAGAAGCAGTTGAGATTTGAAGTTTAGATGATTTACAAGAGGAATCCCACTGAAATAAACTACACATTTATCCACATAATACACCTTACCACCCCTTTAAGAAAATGGATACCACTCAGACTTCATGAGCGGTTTTAATGCCATCCGTCAAGTTGACATGCAACCAAATCAAACAATTCATGTGGGAAAACAATCAAATAGTATATCCATGTGTCAAATGGAATGGCTTCATTCTGTCAATACAACAAACAAAGTTTAGATTGATGCTCCAAGCCATCTTCTCAAATGAGCTATCCTCATAATCCCTGTGGATTTACCTTGGTGGTCTACACTGGAAGAATGCAGTCCTGATGTGTCGTTTCTGCCTACCTCACCGTCTCTACCGTGATACTGACAGTAGATGATGCGAGTTACCAAAGCCTTATGGAAATGTCAATTATCCAGTGCTGTCAGGCACACAGGGGCTGCACGTCTCCAGTCCTTCAACAAGAAGAAAATGGCACTGGAGCCAGAGTTGCAGACCGTCCTGGGAGCAGGTGCCTCTCAGAGCTGTCAGATGATGCTACAAACTACCTGTCAAACAAAACATCAAAATAAATCAAGCCAACACATTTACTTGTTTGAGCAGGGGAGTACCTATATGAATTTAACACTATAAATAATTTACAAAGTGCCATAAATCCAAAAACAAAACTTAAACTATAGCTTAACTAGAAATAATGTTACTTCACTATGACTATTACCATGAGCACTGATGAAACCCATGGAGCAACATTACACTCACAATACCTGACAAAGGACAAAGGCAGATATGAGGGTTTAAATATACAGACATAGGGTAACAAGATTACAAGACAATAATTTATAATTAAATATTAATTGTATACCAATAACAAAACTGAACTAATAACATAAGAACCAGTGACAGAACAGAACTGATAACAAGATAACGCAAGACAATGAAACATTAACCAATAACAAGACAAGACTAATAAATGAAGGAACCAATAAGAACAAAACACATGAAACATGGTGGGAACAGGAAATCACATGACATAAACAGGAACAGGAAACATGGCAACTAAACTATCAAAATAAAACACATAAAAATCAAAACATAAACAAAAACACACCTAAACGTGACACTAGAGGCCTGTTCCATAAAGCAAGGTTAGTTGATTTGGTTCCATAAAGCCAATTCAGCATAGTTCAAGCTCAGAAACTAACCTGGTCCAGGGTAGGCTAACTGTCAGGCTAAGCCTGAGTTGTTGCTTAACCAGAGTTCCTGTAACACTGACCCAACAGGAAAGCGATGATATTACCACTGACTCTCTGGCATGCTACCACATTACTGGACATTATTAACAACTATCAGTCCAAAAATGTAAGTATACAGTGTAACAAGGTAAAAGGGAAAGGAGGAGACGAGAACAGGCTTGACAACATAAATAATATTTTAATAATAAACACAAGCAAAAAGACAAACACACACAGGTGTTGGGCAGCTGCCCGTAACTCTCTCTTTCTCTCTGTCGCACTGTCGTCTCCGGTCGCCTTTATCCCTCTCGGGCTTAATCAGCCTAATTAGGGGTATTAAATAAATACTAAATAATACATTAAATAAATTATAGGCTACATTGATAAATGATAAGATATAAACCTACATATGTGTTCAATTATATGGTATGTGATATCAAACGTTTAGGCTTATGCCACATAAAATACGTTTAAATCTAAACTACCCCAACAGAATGATAATAGCTACATAAATAGTTAACTGTACAATTTCAAAAAATTATATTGACCAGAAATGTAGAGTCTAAATCCATATGCCTCTATCCTCTATTTTCCCGTTAGGAAACCATGTTTGAAAATGCATTTGTTAATGTATTGGTTAATACATTTAAAACAATGTCAAAAAAGTAAAGTTAGATGTGTTTAGTGGGTGTATGGTTTTTATAATGAATTAAGGTCTATAAATAAGGACCTCAACCCATGTATCGGTCTTTGTTAATCATGGCATGTCCTTTCATTGATGAGGTGGTGGATGAGGGAGCTGTCATAGTACGCAGGGCATTTCAAAGAGAACATACTTTCAGGGACAGATCAGACTCTTTGGCTTACCCTGACAACTACCTGTATGAGCAGTACAGGCTCTCGAGAGAAGGGATTGCATATATTTGTAGATTACTGAGGCTACACATTGCAAAAAGCACTCAATATGCAGCGGCACATTTCTGTACACAGTTGGAGATGCAGAGAATATCACCAAAGCATCAGTTTGCAGCTCTGTACGAGTGGTATACCTGTCTTTAAAAAGGCTGCTCAATGTGTTCATCACCTTCCCTAGCCACAGTGGAATTCGTACCATTAAACAGGCCTTTTATGGAATCTCTGGTAAGTTCAACCATTAATTGTATAGGAAATATTTTTGAGTGTTAATGTTAGAGGTGACAATTGGAGGCAAACCACTTTTATTTAAATTTTGTAGCTTTCCCATACATTATCAGGGCTCTGGACTGCACCCACATGCGTATAAAGCATCCATCTGGTCCACGTGAAGCAGACTTCGTCAATAGGAAATCATTGCACAGTATCAATGTGCAGGTACAGTCCCGCTGAGATCATGGTCTTGTAGGCTACTACTGTAGAATAGATTGTACTATACAATAAGCTGGGCACCAGGGTTCTGTTCTGTTCATTACAAATTACAGTGATCTAAATATCTTTTAATAGAATATCCCTAATTCAACAGTTTTCTCCACAATTTAAATGTAGTTACCCACATCCCTCTTTTTAGACATGTATTTTATTCCAGTCTAATGACCTACATTTTCCATTCTTTCAGATGATCTGTGATGCAGAATGTGTCATCACTTATGCAGAGGAAAAATGGCCTGCCTCAGCTCATGACTCCTGAATTTTTCGGGCCTCTTCTCTTTCCCAGCAACTGGCACAAGGTAGGATATTCACTTAAAATATGGCAAATAGTACAGCTTTAAAAATACCTTCACCAATTTGTCATTACAGAAAATAGATTGTTTTTACTCTTTCCAGTCAAATTCTCAGGGGTTTTGCTGGGAGACAAGGGATATGCCTGCCTGCCTTATCTCTTGACTCCCTATCAGGAGCCCCAGACAGAGGCACAGCGCAACTACAATGTTGCCCACACACGCACAAGGGCTCCTATAGAGATGGCGTTTGGTCTCATCAAATCGAGGTTCCAGTGCCTGAACCACCTCCGAGTGACTCCACAAAGGGCACGTGACATTACCGTTACGTATGTTGTACTTCATAACATCGCCTGCCTGAGAAGAGAGAGGCCGACAAGGATGGTTGTAGAGGAGGACTGGGGGAACGAGGCAATTTTCGATGACAATGAAACGGGCAGGGTTATAAGAGACATTTATGTAAATAATTATTTTGCTTAGCATTATATTCCAATCCTCATGTTAAGGCTTTCCTTAATCTGTTTTTTTTTTTTTTTTTTAGCTTTCATTTTTTTCCACTTTCCCCTCAGTTTTATTTAATTATATAAGACACACAAGTCACATAATTTGAATATTTTATTTCAAGTTGAAGCTGCCTGTTGGGGGAGAAAGCATACAATTAAATGGTGTCAAAAATCAAAAGGTCAGTGTCATTGTCTTGATTATGGCAGTTCTTCTTGCATCTTTCTCCAATTATTGGATTTCCAGTTCCAAATTTCTCATCTTCAGTTTTTTGGATGTCTACATCCAGTGCATCTATTTGTCTGAGGAGGTAGCGCTTGTACACCGTCTTTATGTTCTCTGCATTCTGTAGGAACAGAAAGTTTAATTTGATGAAATGCTCTTGGCATTTTGTTGAATTAATTAGTTAATACTCACTTTGTCACCTGTGGTCCCAGTCTGAGAGATTCCTAGAAGGGTCTCAGTGTCCTGCAGCCAATAATTGTTGGAAAAATACATACTATTTGTACCACACAAGTAGGGTTTTAAGTGTATAATGTGCAATCAGTGTTTACCTCGGCTTCCTTGAACATACAGACACAGTCTCCTCATCCTACTCCATTGTACATGGGCCTTCACCCTGAAACCATTAGTCAAACTCTGTTTAATAATCACAACTTAACATTGACAGTAAACCAGTGCTTTAAACTATCTCATACTCACAGGGTCCTGCATGATGTCTGGTGGCTCCAACAGGCACACAGAATTTGCCACCACTATGAAACAAAACATGTTAGAACAAAGACTTTGGTCAACAATAAGCAAAAACATATATCAACCTTTTATGTAGTCACTCCTTGTACTAGGTGGCATGGGTTCAGATGCTGTTCACCCCCTCTATTCCCTCAATGATTGGCCTCCCTTTGTTCAGTTCCAAGGACAGCTCCTCTGCAGGAGTAAAGTGTGCTGTTGGTGGCCCTCCCGCAGTGGCAGCAACTTCACTCTTCTTTTTGGCAGCTGCAATTAATAACATCATAAGATTGGACAGTTGTAGTATCAAGCTGATTATGCTTAAGTGCTTAAATAGCCTACACGTACCATTCTGAACAATATTTTTATATTTATTTTTCACAGGGTCTGAGTAGCTCAGCAAGTATTGACGCTGACTACCACCCCTGGAATCGCAAGTCGTGAACTTAATCGCAGGGTGTGGTGAGTGATTCCAGCCAGGTCTCCTAAGCAACCAAATTGGCCGGTTGCTAGGGAGAGTAGAGTCACATGGATTAACCTCCTCGTGGTCGCGATTAGTGGTTCTCGCTCTCAGTGGGGCGCGTGGTAAGTTGTGAGTGGATCGTGGAGAGTAGCATGAGCCTCCACATGCTGTGAGTCTCCGCAGTGTCATGCACAACGAGTCACATGATATGATGCGCGGATTGACGGTCTCAGAAGTGGAGGCAACTGAGACTTATTGACATTCAGGCTGTCGGTTGATAGTCAGTTGCCAGTGTGTTGTTAAGAGAGAATATAATTTATGACAGTCCAGTGTGAGATAATAAGATTAATAAAGTGCAGTGCTGATGTATATTGATAGTGAGAGAACAAGAGTTCAGAAGTCTGATTGCTTGGGGGAAGAAGCTGTCATGAAGTCGGCAGGTGCGGGTTTTTCACACACTGCCTGGTATATATGTCCTGGAGGGAGGGAAGCTCACCTCCGATGATGTGTCTGGCAGTTCGCATCACCCTTTGCATGGCTTTGCGGTTGTGGGAGGTGCTATTGCCGTACCAGGCAGTGATGCAGCCAGTCAGGATGCTCTCTACAGTGCTGGTGTAGAACCGTGTGAGGATGTGGTGGTTCATTCCAAACTTCCTCAGCCAAATCAGGAAGAAGAGGCGCTGATGAGCCTTCTTCACAACGGCCTCAGTGTGGGTGGACCATGTGAGTTCCTCAGTGATGTGGACACCGAGGAACTTGAAGTTGCTGACTCTCTCCACTGGTGCTCCATTGATGGTGATGGGACTGCATTCTCTTTTCTCCTGAAGTCCACCGCAAGCTCCTTTGTCTTGCTGATGTTGAGGGAGAGGTTGTGCTCCTGACACCAGCGTGTCAGAGTAAGCACCTCCTCTCTCTAGGCCATTTCATCATTGTCAGTGATCAGACCTACCACCGTCGTATCATCAGCAAACTTAATGATGGCATTGGAGCTATGTGTTGCCACACAGTCATGTGTGTACAGGGAGTACAGGAGTGGGCTGAGAACACAGCCCTGTGGGGCTCCAGTGTTGAAGGTCAGTGATAAGGAGATGTTGATGCCCATTCTAACCACCTGGCGTCTGCTTGACAGGAAGTCCAGGATCCAGCTGCATAACGAGCTGTTTAAGCCCAGAGCCCGGAGTTTCACATCAAGCTTGGGGGGCACTATGTGTTGAATGCTGAGCTGTAGTCTACAAACAGCATTCTTACATAAGTGTTCCTTTTTTCCAGGTGGGAGAGAGCAGTGTGTATTGTAGATGCAATGGCATCATCAGTGGAGCGGTTGTTGCGGTAAGCAAACTGCAGTGAGTCCAGTGATGTAGGCAGCACAGAGCAGATGTAATCTCTGATTAGTCTCTCAAAGCATTTGCTGATGATGTGGGTCAGAGCAACAGGACGCCAGTCATTTAAGCAAGTGATTTTGGTTTGCTTTGGTACAGGCACAATGGTGGACGTTTTGAAGCATGTGGGGACCACAGACAAGGAGAGGGAAAGGTTGAAAATGTCCATACAAAATGGAAGAGTGGTCTGATTTGCCAAATGGTGGGCGGGGGAGGGATTTGTAGCCACCCCGGAAGGGAGAGTAGCAATGGTCCAAAACCCGGTCCCCTCGTGTGTTGAAACTGATGTGTTGGTGGTATTTTGGTGCAATTGATTTAAAATTGGCTTTGTTAAAGTCCCCAGTCACAATGAACGCAGCCTCAGGATGCGCGGTTTACTGCTTGCTTATACTCCCATACAGTTCCTTGAGTGCCCGGTCTGTGTCGGCTTGTGGCAGGATGTACACAGCTGTGATAATGACCCTCGGTAGCCAGAATGGTCGACACAGAAGCATGAGAAATTCCAGATCAGGAGAGCAGAAAGACTTGATAGAATGTACATTCCTCTGATCACACCAGGATTTGTTGGTCATAAAACATACACCACCATCTCTGCTTTTACCTGAGAGGTCTTTCTCTCTGTCCGCTTGGTGCACGGAGAACCCCGCGGGTTCGATGGCTGAGTCTGGAATCTCCGCAGACATCCAAGTTTCTGTAAGGCAGATAATGCAGCAGTCCTTTGTCTCTCATTGGAAAGAGATCAACACTCTCAGCTTGCAGAGTCTGTTGTCCAGAGACTGAACATTTGCCAGTAGAATACTGGATAGCAGGGGTCGATTTATGCGACGTCTTACTCTGATGAGAACGCCGGCTCTATTTCCCCTTTTCCTTCTGTGTTTCCGCGGCCGGGCTGCCCAGACAAAGGGCTCCGCTGGCGTGTTCATAAACAGCGGGTCGGCACTGAGGTATTTAAAGTCCAGTTTTCGGTGTGCTATTGCAGAACCAGTGTCCAAAAGTGTTTGTCTGTCGTAGACAATAAGGCAGACAACATCCAAAACAAAAAACATAGAATTGTAAACAAAACAAACAAAAAACTGCAGTGTTGTGTCAGAGCTCGCAACGCAGCAGCCATATTCCGTGCCATCTTGAGTCCTTAAAGGACTCAAGATAACCACGCCACCATGAGGACCTACTAAGTAGTGGGAATTGGGCATTCCAAATTGGGGAGAAAAGCGGATTAAAAAGAAACATATATTTAATTTCCACCTGCTGCCATGTTCTTTTCTCCCTGCTCAAGTTGTTGCTGTTTAAAAGTACCCCCCCCCCCCCCCCATAAAAAAAATAGTTTAATTTGTTGAAATCATTCATCAGCGATATACGATATATATATTTACTAACGAGTATACGTGTATAAATTTGCATCCTTGAGTTTTAAATGTATTTTTGTTTGAGATATTTTAATATGTTTGACTGTTTGAATGTATTGTGCCCAAGATTTAATTAGATTGTATCAAAATATATATATAATACATAATACATTTTAACTTAGTTGCTACTTACGCATTCAGTCGATCAGCAATTTCTTGCCAGCCTTTCTCTCTGATTTTGCTTATGGCAGCTGTATTACCTTTTTTGGTTATTATATGCTTGAATTCTTCATAGGTTTCTAATAGTAAGCACTGCTCGGTAGCCGTGAGCATCGCCGCTCTCTCTTTACCTTTGCTGTTTGCCATTGTGGATCGATTTGATCCATGTTAAACCTCTACGGCTGCTTAAAAATAGTGTGCACATGCAATTATCTTGACTACTTGAACCTGGGTCAAATTAGTCGGATTGCGTGAACTTGAATTGACCTTTCTGGAACCGCTTTAGCCCTGACTGATTTGTTAGGTTCATTCAAGTCAGGTGTTGGACTTTAATCCCCACTTTTCTTAGCGCGCTTTATGGAACAGGCCTCAGGTTTGCATCGAGTTTGATGGATGGAGCTTGAAACTGTAGCAGTGAAAAAAGTTTTTGTCTCCGTTTAGGGATTTGGGGGAAAACTAAAATAAGAATACTCAGCCTTTAAAGTCTGTACAGGAGCAATTCAGACCGCTTATATTTTTTTTAGACCAATTTTATTAGGTTCCCTATTCCCTTTTATGACACAAGACACAATAAATTTAGGGAATATACATTTTAAATGTTGAATAAACAATGTAGAAATCTAAACGTAAATTAATTCTAATTCTATTAAACTCTATGACCGTTTGATCCAAAGATGTCAAACCAACTGCAAAAAACTCAGAATATTATTCCCCACATAGCACTTATTTTTGGGACTTATTCTAGGCTTAATTTTGGGATTTTCTTTGGATTGAACAGTCATAGAGTTTAACTGAATTATAATCTATATTTTTTTATAAAACATATAAAAAGTATATTCTTCAAACAGTGTCTTGTGTCATAAAAGAGATATTTTTCTGAGTATTTTAAAATTGGTGTGATGTCAAAACTTCAAATGGTTAAATTGTTTAATAGATTTTTAGACTTAATAAAACTGGTTTGAAAAAACAAAAAATACCCATTTTGAAATTGAAGCCTTGTGATATGCTAAGGACATTTATGTATATTTATTTTTTATTTTTATTTGTCCTTTATTTAACCAGGAATTAAAACTCCCTGAGATTAAGAATCTCTTTTACAGAAGTGTCCTGACCAGCCACAGATATTTACAGTCTTAAATAACATATAATGATACAAATACAAATAAAAAATAAATTCTCAAAGAAGTTAAGAATGTATATCTCAGTTGTTTTGGCTTCTTGATGTGAACTATGCAGGGAGTTAAATGGGTTTTATTCAGAATATCAAATGAATGTCAAACAAAAAATCCGCAGTCTGTAAATGGCTGTTTATTTTGCTAGCTTCCGCCAGACAATTAAGTAGACCACGCCCTCTCAACAAAACCCCGCCCTACACGGCAACCAACCCGATGCCAGAAAATCTGATCACTCATTGATTGACATGGAGAGAGCGTTTCTGACTGTTTAAAAAAAAATAAAAAATACTAAGCCAGAGTTGTCACAGAGATTTCTCAGGGGCCGTTTACACCGAAAGCGTTTTTGCGTCCGTGCTGTTTTTCAGTTGTTTTTCTATGTAAACAAGCATGTTGTTTTTCAGCGCCTCGCGACAGTGATTTTTAAGACGGGAAGTTAAAAAGAACTTTAATTGTAAAAATAAATCAATTATATATATATATATATATATATATATATATTTAAATGCGTCTCGAGACACCTGCGTTCGGGGGCTGGTTGCATAAAACAAATTACAATTAGTTTTCTAAAATCTTTGTCATAAAAATTAAGTAAATGTCTATGTTTATGCAACCAGGTCCCAGGTCTTCTCGTGGCACTGTGGCTTCTAGCTTTTTTAGCGCAAGAATGCTTTCAGTGTGAACGGCCCCTTAGGTCACTTTACTGTTATCTTATCTGTCAGGCATAGGGACTACCAGCACACTTAAATGTTCATATACTTTTTGGGGCCACTGTATATGCACATTCAACAGCTTTTTCATTTACTGTTAAAACAATCACATACCTCTAATAATACAGTTACATAGCATAGGTGTTATGAATAAAACATAAGTCCTTGTGTACTTCTATAATTTAATCTAAACTAAGTTACTAAGTAGATTGACATGGATAATGACTGTGGACATATCACAATGTTTGTTAAACATTCAACTTTCAAGTGTTACAATTGTCCCTGTTCTTGCCTATTATTTAAAGATTGTAAATCTCCAGTTTTATGAGACAGATGTTAAAAGCACTTTCAGTGAAGATAGGGAGTCTATGCATTTGACCACTTGAGGTATAGTCAGACTTTTACATTTTTTTAGTCAACAGAATTATGTCAGAAACTATATGAGTACTGTTATGCATTATAAAAAATAAATAAAACAAATTCCAGTTACAGAAACAGCTCTCATCATAGTGTAATACACTTGCAAAGACATCCACATCCATAGAGCAGCATTTTATTTCACTGTAAAAGAAATATAATGAACAAAAACTTGTGTTTTCTCAAAGGTCGTGAAATGAAAGTGCAAATTAAGGAAATGCTCGTCTCATATTCAAAAACAATTAAAGAACACAATTAAAAGGTCCCAGTGAAAATCACACCATGCAGACTTGAAGATAAAGTGATACTTCATTTTCATTTTTAACACCAAGTTAACTTACAGAAACATCAAAAAGAATTAACATATTTTACAGTAATAATTAGCAAGAAAATGACAACAGAGTAGGAATTGCTCTTGATTTTCAAATTCAAACCATCCGAGTGTGAAGATACTGTATAATAAACAAGCATTACAATAAGAGCAAAACATTTAAATTGTATAATTTTAAAATTATTGTCTTGTCTATTTAGTTATAAATACTTTAAGCAATAGAAATGGTAGAAGTTTAAAGGTTTAAATACTAAAATAAGTCATTGTATGACCTCAACATGCAGAACATTTTAAAATACTTATTTGTATTTTACGTACAAACGGCCTCTTCTAAAACACTATTGCTTTAGTGAATAGGAAATATCATCTGTCCATGAAGATTGTCCCACAAATGACTGCTTGTATTAAGCAATTTAATGCATTAAATTGCTTATCGCAAACAATCATCTGTAGGGACAGTATTCAAAGATGTCTCTCACGAATATTAGCATGAAAACACATATATACATTGGCATTGCGATTATCAACATACAGCCTTGAAAATATAGGTATAAACTCTATCTAGATAAGACTGATGGATTTAATATTTACACTTTTATATGAGCAGCATTCTTTAGTACAAATA
Source organism: Myxocyprinus asiaticus (assembly GCF_019703515.2). Lineage (NCBI taxonomy): Eukaryota > Metazoa > Chordata > Actinopteri > Cypriniformes > Catostomidae > Myxocyprinus > Myxocyprinus asiaticus. Next base: position 48,495,457 of record NC_059354.1, read on the forward strand.
AATTGCACAAAAAGTATATATATAGATATATTAATAGCTAAAATTGATTTTCTATGTTTGTTATTTATTCTCTATTGCATAAATGCAAACAGTTCAACAAAATAGTCACTGTTCAGATACTAATGATATTGCAGGTATATTAAGGATTTACAGTGAGTTGTTATGTAGTGTACCATTTATAGCATATGCTTTATTATTCAAGTGACTTACAGTACACAAATTGTAGGGCCATTTGTCCCTTGAGCAAACTGGGGACACATAAAATACAGGCAATTTAAAGGTAAACTAGCTATTCATTACGAAGGTTTATGAACTATATATCGATATATCGCCTAAACATCAGTAAACATTTGCTTGAAACTATTCAAACCTTTAGGAAAGTGAAAGTTGTTTGATTAATTGGAACAGAAACGCTGTGTTTAAAACAAAAAAACATTTAAAATACCCCAGAGACCATTTAAAAGAAAAGTTGAGGATAATTGTAAAATTCTGCCACCCACTTTCTCCTATTCTTACACACAAGAACAATCAATGTCTTCACTTTATTTGCTGGTATTACCATATGTATACAAGCTTTCTAAACTGAAAAGAGTTTAGCATTGCAATATACTGTAAAAATACAGAAACACAAGATAAGACGCAGCGCAGAGGTGTGGCACAAATTATTAGTGTGTGTACACAGTGAATAAGTGAACTTCGCCTTGCCATCAATGCTCCTTGTGCTCTTTATTATTACACAGGCTGTAAAAAGACATTAAAAGAGAAATTACTTCACATGAATTACATTACAGCACAATTGTGGAGAAAACAGATGAGGCATCAAACCACAGCAATACAGATGTGATTTGCACTCTATGAAATGGCAACTCACTTCAATAGACTGTAACAGTAAGTACAGCAAGTACAAATCCCTTTCATTCTCCATGGAGTTATTGATTTTTAACAACAACAACAACAACAACAACACATATTCTTTCAAGACAGGCCTACCATGAGCTCTGAAATTGTTAAGCAATGATATATGCTTCAGTAGAAGCCACAAGTCTGTGTGATTTTGAAACAAATCATGTTGTATTGCTTAATTCTTGGTGAAGGACTACACTACCCATAATCCTGAAGAGTGATACGGTCTTGTTTCCAGAAGCATTTCCCCCATTCTTTTCTTTTATAGGAATTTAATAAAATCCTTCATAAGAGAGTACTTAGCCATGAACCAAACCAACCAGCTCCGAGGTGAATCACAACATTACAAACTTTGATTTGAATCAAATAATTATTTGAGAATTAGACAAAAAGTTAAAGGTTCAAAACTGTGTACTTAATGTCTTTAATGAGGGAATGAACTACAATCCCACGCAGCATTGAGAATGACAAAGTCAAATTAAAAATGATGGAAAAATATAAAGATTTAAGGTTGTTGATTATTGTGGCAGAGAGGAGGGTGGGGCCGGGTCGTGATGGTGCACACCCGGCCCCTAATCAGGCTAATCAAGCCCTAGAGAGGGATAAAGGCGACTGGAGGTGGCAGTTTGGCAGAGAGAGAGAGTTACGAGCAGCTGCCCTGCATGTGTTTATGTTTGTGTCTTTGTTCAATTAAACAGGGCAGCTGCTCGTAACTCTCTCTCTCTGCCGAACTGCCACCTCCATTCGCCTTTATCCCTCTCAAGGGCTTGACTAGCTTGATTAGGGGCCGGGTGTGCACCATCACGACCCGGCCCCGCCCTCCTTCCTACCACAATTATAAATATTGAAACAATATATTTTGATTTAATTGCAAAATATTCAGACATTTGGAAATAAATGAGTAGTTTGATTGATTCACAGTGTGTCACAATCGCTGCAGATGTCTTTTGCTGCGGTTTGTTTGACGCGACTCTCTGATTGGTGGATCTTTCTCTTTAGGATCATGGGTAGTGTAGTTCTTCACCAGAAATTCCACTATTAAACATGGTTTTTAACTAATTGAGTTGAAATAACGTGGACTGATGGCTTAAACAGATGCATATACCATTGATTAACCACCTTGGAGATACAGTAAGTCTTT